>NC_069378.1:46978939-47281969 GCF_021730395.1 Mercenaria mercenaria
TCTACAAATAAAGAATTGCTGGAAAAGCGCTAATGCGCTGAACAACTAAAGAATTTGTTGTAAAAATTTAACCCCCAAATTACCTCCCCCCAAAATTTTTTAAAATTTTTCTGTAAGCAGGGGCCCTTTTTAAAATTTAGGGGAATAAAATTTAAATTTAAACTAATTTTTTTTCCACGCGGCGCGCGGGGGCTTTCCCATCCCTCTTTTTTTAGGAAATTTAATTTTTTTTTTTTCATTTTTTTATATTTTTTTCAATTTTAAAAATTTTTCCAATTAAAAAAATTTGGGAAACCCGCAAAAAAAATTTTTCATTGTAACCCTTTTCCAAATTTTTCTAAACTTTTTTTTTTCTTTTAGTCTCGTTGATAACTTTTTCTATTCTAAAAACTTCTTGTTTTAGTAGGTAAAAAGTTCTTGGCGTAAAATGAACCCCGAACTTTTTAATTTTTAAAAATTTTTAATAAAGTATGTTCTTGGTTTTGGTATAAATTTAATTTTTTTAAAAAAAAAAATTTTTCCCCTGTTTCCCGTTTGGGTATTATCCTTTTTTTAAAATTTTCTTTTTTGTTTGTTTAAACCCCAACTCGAACACCCAAATTTTAAAATTTTTCTTTACTCTTTGGTATCCCTTTTTTTACCATAAAAATAAAAAATTTTTCCCGTACCCTTTTTTTAAGTTTTTAAATTGCTTCGGTTGGGTGTAATTTTTTTTTTTTTTTTGTTGGTTTTTTAATTTACAAACCTTTTCCCGCAAATTATTTTTTAAAAAAGTATAAGTAATTTTTTGGGTAAAAAATTTTTTCCACATTATTCTTTTTAAACTTTTTAAATCTTTTTATTACAAAAGCCTTACCTCATTAAATGTATGGTACATGTTTTAAATTTTTAATTTTTTCAAAAATTTATTCAAAAAAATTTTTATAAAAAATTCTTTTCCTTTATTTTACCCATAAAATTTTTGGGAATCGTCCTTCTAAAATTTTTTTTCAAAAAACTTTAGTAACAATTCTCCAGTTTTAATTCTTTAAGGGAATAAAAACCCAAACAAAATTTTTGAATATATCAATAACGGTTAAAAAAGTTCTTTTCCTCCTTTTTTTTTTATTTTGAAAAAGCTTCATATCAACTTTAAAACCCGGGAGACCAAGTAAAAATCAATATCATTGACAATCATCTTCGTTTCCTAAATTTTCTTTTTTTAAATTTTTTTGTGTTTTTCTTCTGGGTTAAATTTATCACCCAATTTTTTTGGGGGGGAGAGAAAACCCCCTTTTCCCGTTTTTTTAAATTTTTTTTCCAAAACCAAAAATTTTTTATTCATATTAATTTTCTGGTTTCACAACTAAAAAGTTTTTTTATTTTTTTCCCCAAAAGTTTTTTGATTTATTTTTAATTTTAAAATTTGGGAAAAAAATTTTTTTTCCATGTTTCCCTTTTTCACACCATGTCTTTTTTAAAAGTCATGGTCCATTAAAAAACTGGGGTCCAGTTCGTTGGGCAGGAGGTCCATTATCTAAAGGGTTTTCCCGGCCACTTTTGTTAAATCCTGGGAAATGAAAAACCCCTTTTTTAAAGGGAATAAAGGGGAACACGGGTTTATGGATGTCCCAAATTACCTGCTGTCCAAAGTAGTTTTTTAAAAAATTTGATTTTAATCCCTTTCCCAAGAAGCACAAGTAGCCAAATTTTCATTTTTCCCCCCGGTTTTTTTTTTTTTTAAAAATTTAAAGGGGGTTTTTATTATTAGTAAATTTTTCCCTTTTTTTCAAACCCAAATTTTTAATTTTTTTTTTGTAAAAATCATTTTAAAAAAATTTTGGAATTTTAATTTAAAAACCCAAAAATAAAAAAAAGTACGCTCTGGGGTTAAATATTTTTTTTTTTCATTAAAATGTTACAAACAAAGTACCGTTTTACGATTTAATTTTTCGAATTCTAAAAAATTTAAAATTAAATTTTTAAAAAAAAATTGGAAAAAAAACAATTATAAATTTTTTTAATAGGTTTGTTTAAAAAAATAGCTTTTTGAATTTTAAAATTAAAAAAATTGTTTTTTTTTTTTTAAAAAAAAATTTTTTTTTAAATTAAAAAAGGGGGGGTTTTAAAAAAATATCGTTTTAATTAAAAAATTTATAAAAAATTTTATAAAATTTTTTTTTTTTTAAATTAAAATTTTAAAAAATTGGGACCAGAAAATACAAATTCCCATACTACTTTTATAAATTTTTGGGAATTTTAAAACGGGTTTTGGCTATTTCTGGCAAAATTTTTTTTTTTGTCCCCTTGACATGGTATTTTTCCCAAAAAATTTGAAGGGTTTTTGGGGAAAACTTTAAGGGTTTTGGCCCCCGTTTAAATTTTATTTGGGCAACCCTGGGGAGAACCACCAACCTTCCAAATTTTCCAGGATAAAAATTTTTCAAGCGAAAAATTTCTAAATCAAAAGGGGGACTTTTTAATGCCCCTGGTGAAGAGCAAGTTAAAAGAAAAACCCCCAGTTATGTTTAAGTCTGGTAAATTTTAAATTACCCGCACTATGTAGGGTTTTGGAATAAAACCTTTTTTTTTACAATTTTTCTGGTTTTAAAACCCCCAAAAAAACTATAATAAACCCATTTCATTTTAAACTTAAAATTAACAATCCGTAAATTTAAAAAAAATCCCCCCTTTTTCTTAGACAAAATGACTTAAAAAAATTAAAAATTTTATACCTTCTGAACATTGCCCCCCTTTTAATTTTCTGAAATTTCCATCGATAAAATGGATTTTCTCAAATTGGCTTTGCTAACCTTTAAAAACCCGACAAAACTTTCGGGCCAGACCATTTTTTTCCGTTGTCCTCCAGGGCTTAATTTATGAAATTGGGGGGGTGTTCTTTCGGTTTAAACCCTTTCCCAAAATCCCCTTTCTCCTCAGGCCCCTGTCCCCACAAAAAGGGGGATACGATTTTGTTTTGCCCCCTATTTAAGAAGGGGGACCCGCATGACTTGGGGAAATTAAAATTTTTTATATCATTCACTGTTTTTTAAAAAACTAAACACTCTATGCCCCCGATTCTCCGTCCACCTTTCTAAAATAACATTTTTTATGACCCCAAAATGGCGGTTTTTTGAAGGAGGGTAAATTTTAAAAAATCAACTAATTAGTTAAAAAAAGGTGAGCCCGATTAACCGCTTTTTTCCCTCGTAAAAAAAGGACCCTTAAATTTTACTTCGACTTCATTAAGACTTTTGTTAAAATCATTTGGGGTCTTTAAAAATCATCAAGTGGTTTTTATCATTTTTAAATTGATAAAAAGTCAAATTTTTAGTTTTTTTAGGGGGAAATTCCCAAAAAAGTACCCAAAGGGAATTTTGGGGTTTTCCCCAAGGTTCCATCCTTAGACCTCAGTTTTTTCTATTTTATATTAGCGATCTCCCATTATCAATCAAGTCTCAAATCCGACACTTTGCCGACGATAATGTAGTATACATATACCTTATTATGATATCAATTCTGTGGATGGAAACAAAATCCTCCAGGAAAATCTTAACAAGCTTGAACAATGGGAAAATAAGTGGGACATGGAGTTTAATCCTTCTAAATTAGGCACTACATGTCACAAAAATCAAAGCTGTCATCAAAACCAAATATTTACTCCATGGCTATATTTTATAGTTAATTGTCAGTGCTAAAAAGTGTGACAGATGTAAAATATCACTTAAATATCTTGAAATGCTAATAAACGCTTAATTTCATAATCATCGCAACAACAAACGAAAACGTCAAAACATAAGCATACAAATACTTGTCCGTCCACAGCTAGAATATGCATATACCATCTTGCACCCAAGTAATACTATGGAATAACCTTGACCTTGTAGAATAACCTGACCACAAAGTTTCAGATGTACTGTGGAATAATCTTGACCACCCTGACCTTGAAGCTTTCAAAGTGGTTGTAGCAAGTATAAAGTACATGTACTAGACCAGAGTGCTATGGGTTTTTTTTATCTTTTAATGCTTGTTCTTTTTTAGTCACACTTACCATGCTAACATTCTTTTAGCTGATGTCGGACCCATCAGTCTTTTAGAACTCTTTTTCAACATAACTAGCAAGACGACGTGTATCCCATGTCTCTATCAGTCGAGAGATGACTTGACATTATGAGAGAGAGAGAGAGAGGGGGTGGGGAGGGTGAGAGAGAGAGAGAGAGATTACCTGCCTGCAGCCTCTTATGAAGTATATACCTACCTTTCATACAGAAATACATTTTCAATTTTTATAAATTAAATATCTGACATGTGCATTGTGAATAAGTTCTTTTTCTATAATTTAATATTGTGAGCTTGTTTTTGACCTTGTGTAACCAATTTATTTTTATTACATAGTTTAAAAAAAGACAACAGTCATGATCAACGCTCAAAAGCCGGAAATAATTTAGTGGTTCAAAACCTTTTCATTACCCGTCATACACCGGTCATACACTTCCGTTGCCTCGTCAGGCATACCTTATATGTAATAATATACCAAAACCTAAAATTTTAACTTTTTTAATAAAAGGGATTCACTTACAGTAAATAATGTTTTTGAATACAGGGAGCACTGGTGCACGTATTAAAACCAACAAACAGTAGGTACAGGCCAAGATAAGAAAAATACTATCAGTGCAACCAAGTGCCTGTGATCGTACGTGGTTGTGCGCTGCCCATGTAAGTAACATTCTCTTCGTATGCGTATATCGGAGTATATCGTATGATTCAAGTGTTATCTTGTGTTGTGTAAAGTTTCTTATTATGTACCTGAATAAATTCCGTTAAGAAATTTGGATTGTATTTCACAAGTAAATATGAACAATCAGAAAAAGAAACTGTATTGTACCTTTGTATTGTATGTTGCCAGACTGGGCGACCTGTGAAGCTTCCACTTTTCTCTATTTTATTATCACAGCAGCGTTGTTTGTGCCGTGTGGCGGCCGTAAAATGTCTCCCCGTACATTCAATCAAGGCATATATTATATATAGGTTATATTTTGATCTTCTCAGGTCGTTCAGCACGACTTTTATGTCATGTTATTGGTACTGTTTAGTTTCTAAACATGACCATTTCGGCATGGGTGGTTCAAATACTCCCGCTTTCATAGCCTTGGGTATTGTATAATTACCCCTTGGATATGGTGCTTGCTTTTTAATTTTGTCTTTTGACAGTTCCTGTAATACGCAGGCTCAATAACCTCAGATCCCCTTTCTAGATTCCAGTTTGTTTAGTTCTGCCCATTGTTTTCTCGTTTGGGGCAAACCCTTTACTTTATCTGGGGGCCAAACGCCGCTCTTCATGGAATTACACGCCTCAACACGTGTATCATTGAAGGTTTCATGTTCACCGCCGTTTGAATATATCTGTGGACGTCTCTTAATTGATTTTTGTACTTTTAGCATGTGTAAATGTTGAGTTCTGCTCAACCCGGGGCTAGAGGGCGTGGACAGTAGCATGCATTCCACTACCTTCCCTGAACAGGCTCAATCAAACCGAGCCTGCACCATTTTCGTTTTTGTCGTGTTGGGCGACCTGTAAAGCTTCCACTTTTCTCTATTTCATTTAATATGCATGCCCTGACAAACTTCTATAAAAAGCGTATATAAAACTTGACCCAGTTCCACTGATACCATCGATAAACATTTAAGATTTCTTTCGAAAAGAAAGTAACAAACAAAAAGGTGGAGGTATATAAGAGAAGAGTCATTATAATTAGATCTGGAATTTTAAATTTGGCTGTCGTGGATTGGCAAGGACGGATCGCACTCGGCGCTTGTGTACCTCGTGAGACCCAGTCTTGCAAAATGCACTCGCGCCAAATACAGCATCACAGATCGAGCTACTATGATATAATAACTTTATTTCATAAAATCAGATTGACATAGCAAACAGAAGGAACATCAAATTCAGAACCGTTTACACGTACAAATATTTACCAATGTTTTCAATCATCAGTAATGTTCTGTATCTTTTCATTCCGTGAAGAACATTGAGGTATGCATGTTCCAAAAAGTAATCCAATGTTAAAAGCGCACTTCTTTGTGGCTTTCAAAGTTTGATAATAGTATTTTAAATCCACTATCATCAGAAAAAAATATATCTGAATGACGACATTGTTTGTGTTTTGCTGCATTAAGCTAATCTAAAGTATTCAATGTACCATGGTTTCTAGGTTGAAAAACATTATTTAATATTCTGCTGTCATCATTATCTTTGTAATCGGAATCAAGTAAGTAGGTAAATAAGTTGTATTTGGCATTTAGTGCACATCTTAATCGTGACATAAAACAATGTATAATATATATCAAACCTTAATTTTTCTAGTAACACAAATGCACACAAATTAAAAGTTTCGAAGTGATCTAAATATCATTAAATTTCTTTGAAAAAGTGAGTTTACCTAGCATTTTCTAATATCATAAGTAACATTACTACAGTAAGAGACTCAACTTCATCAATGTATATAGAACTCTGTTACTATAGAAATATGTGTGTGTGTGGCAATCTTGTAACATTCTGTCAGTCTGAAGTGTGTTACTGTAACAAAAATAAGACCTCAATTAGGAAAACCCTTATTTGACTCTATAAATTCATTATATGCTAGTGCCGCAATCGGTAGAACTATCTATGCGGCAAATGTTTATTCTGCTATTATGTTTTTTGCGAGGATATTGCTTTTTTAACGTTATACTTGTTGACTTCCTCTTATAACAAACGTGTATTCACCTTTTTAATTGTCTTAAACTAACATATTAATTGATTGTAATCTTCGAAGTATTAACGTTAAAGGTATAGTTTAGTTGACTTATATATTCCTACTCATTTTGACCTATAAAATTCAAAAATTCCAAACTTAACATTCACATATGTTCCCAGAAAGTTTATGTAAGTAGCTCTGGCCACCCGGTCTGGTATAATTTGATTTTGTCTGTCTTACATCCGATGAAAACACAATTTTCCTCCTGTCATCAATTTGAATATAATTTCGATTTGTGCATGGCCATAGGAGCCTTTAAACTTTATAAATCATTGTTTGTGTTATGTATATATATTAAAAATGTTAGCAAAATCCTTGTGCAGGTATAAAATAAATAAAAGTTTAAAAAGTTGTAAGGAATTAACAGCAGCAGACTTCTGTTTTTTTTTCCTTTTTTTTTTTTTTTTTTTTTTTTCAATAATTTTAATTCTTCACTGCAAGCACTTTCAATTGTACACATATCTTCAGGTAAACTGCCTGAAGATATGTGTACAATTGAAAGCGCTTGATTATATACAGTTTCTGGATATCAGTTGTTGGAAAACACACGCAATAGCGCAATAAAAATTATTATACCTTTTGGAAGGAAGTTATATCACTTAACATCGTTTTTATTTCAATTGTTAGGTTGTTTGATAAACGTTCTAAATAAACTAAGCCTTACAAAAGGTGTCAACACTGTCGTAAGTGTCGTATTGCAGCGTTCTTTGTAATACCTACAGGTTTTATGTAAACTGATGCATAGAAATACCGTCCATATTTATATTTGCTATATCTTTTAAACTACACAGAATTATTGAGTAACATTTTCAAGTGTGAACATACGCATTTTAATTTGTACATATTACATCATTCTGTTTCCTAAAATTTTGTCGGATATCTGAATTCGTCATTGAAACGAAGCAACATGCCTCTCACGTTTCATTTGACTATGGCCAATTTACTGTACAACTTCGCATTCACATTTTGAATAGGATTTGACTCATATGGCATATACCAATGTTTCGCAAAAAAGTTCACGCTCTTATAAGTAACTTTAATTAAGTAATTAGTAATTCTTGCATCGTGAGTGGTTGGCAAGGTCGTTAATGCATTTACGTAACATAAATATAACCGCTACAAGCCGGTCTTACGTATTTGAGCACGACCGCACAACCAATGAGAGCCAGATGGTCCTAAGTATATCAGATTTCTTTTATTAACTACTTTTGTTACCTTCAGTGACCATGGGACAAATGTCATTTACACTGAATCCGTGCCAAATGTCAAAGATGCAGTCTACCGGCAAGACTCGTTTCAATGTTTACGTTACCATTGATATGGTACTAATTATCAGCTGTAGATGTGAACGTTATGCTGATGAAGGAGCGAAATAGATGTGATGGAGGTAATGTTATGGTTTTTATCTGGATAATGGTGGTTATCAAATAGCCGTCATTCAATAAAATTTTAACACGCATCGTAATTATCACGACAATTACCGTCCAGTGGTGGTTCAGGTGCAGCATCCAAGTAAGCTGCCATGTTGATCCAGAAGTGCAAGGCATAGCATCAACGTAATTTAGTGGCTGGCATGCTCAACTGGATAATACATTGTACTTTTTGTATGAGCAAGAAAACACCGTTACAGCAGCCTTTGATATAGAATGGTATGCCATTTCAAATTATGTCATTTGACGTTACGTCCAGTCGGTACGGTAAGGAATCGTTTATTTTATTCATTTCGTTAATCGGAAAGGTGAGTATGTAATCGTTTTTGTGCAAATAAGATAAATTCAAAAGTGTTCACAGCAATTTAACCTGTAAAAACCAGCGCCTTTAATCTTTGATTATGACGGAACGCATAGCATAGTGTCAAATAAACATAATGTATGCTACAGATTGCATATATCATGGAAGCATATTGCATATATCATGCCTGATAGCTTACATCAAACTGTTTTAGCGTTAAGATTTTATACTTGACTGTCGATCAATCATATATACTTATCTTTGACCATATATAACTACGTTATGTATAGTTCTAACTGAACCGTTATATGAAAGAATTGGCGAAAACACCGTTGACAAAACAAAAGAGAAACAGTATGAGTTTGTCACTAGCTACTGAAAGGATCAATGATTGCCGCAAACAGCAAACAGTTCTATGCCTTTTTAAACTACATTTAAGACGGGGCATTACACAAAGTTGTATCCTTCATATAATTAATAAAATATGTCTATCTGAAATTGGTTCCGACTTAAGTCATACCGAAAGCATTTGAATCAAATTGTTGCTGTCTGCTTTTATCTGCATTTATGGTGAATGAGTCCTCAGTAAAGGCATAATTGTTTGTACCTTTGTAGAACCACAAACCCTGCTTTAGTTTACTAAGATGCTATCATTTTGTTTAGACAAAATCCATTTGCTATAAACATGATAAAGTTACCACAAGAAACTGAATTAATTGTGTTAAACTATTTCCAAATAATATGGGGTGCAGTTAAAATCCAACCAACATAATTATAAACATAATTAAGCTATTGCTGTACAACAAGATATTCACATTAATTTTATCGTATTTAAGCAATTACACATATTGAATTCACTGAAGTTATGAATATCATCTTGTTATAAGGGTAGATGTGTTTACTTTGTACAGTTTTACTTATTCAGTCCTGTTAGTAGGTAACTAAAACATTGTTCAGTCTCTTTATGTAGATTTCTATTCAAAACTTTATATTTATAACCGCAAACCAATGCATTGTATATTTTTATATTGAGCAAAATGTTAACTAACTTCAGACTAAAATTTCGTATCAGGTTACCAAAAGGAGAATAAAATGAAGACAAGTTCCCCTTATATATTTATATTGGTTATTGGCATGAATACATGTACATACATGCTGTAGCGGGATGTAGGTATCTTGCACTATACCCGATATAAATGCATATAAATGAGGAATGTTTGGAAAGACGTTTTCTTACGAGTTTAGATATTTAACAATGTGGTTAAGATACTAACAATAACAACATTTCAACAAAATATTCTACAAAACTCCATGCTGACATGGTGTAACCGCTACACTATGTTTATTAACAAATGTTGAATGCAGTGAAACAAAATTGATATCGAAAGTAAATAAATCACTTTTTATCCTAGTAACATGAAGATTAGATGAATCAAAGAAATTTTATGTTTCTAATTAAAGTAAAATATGGTTAAGACACATGCATCGTTATTCACTTGAGAGAAACACAACATTTACAATAAGATGTCGCCGGCAACTCGTCTTAAAGAGGTTTGATAAGGAATCCCGTAAACATATTTGTATTACCTTTGTTCATGTACTGTGTGCCATTACAAGAACAAAGGTGTATGACGTCATTTCTTTTGAGGTTAAATGTTCCTGCAGCTATGGAGGAGTAGTTGTCGTCAAATCGCTTCATGTATATATTGAAATGTGCAACCCCATTAACGCACAACTTGCAAGAAGCTGTATGTTGGCCTGAACGATCTAGTGTTAATACGACGACCAGATGGTACAGCCCGGGAATAGAAGTTGTAAATGTTCCATTTGCGCTGTCATAGTTATTCCCAATGTTCACCCGGACGTTTGGAAACCTTATACCTGACTCTCCATATGCACTATTGTCAATGTCAGTTGCGGTAAATGCTACGTTGGCGTCTGCAAGAAGAAACGATAAAGCGCAACTCGTAAATAATTTCAATATAATCTGTAAACAAATGATAAAGCAACGATTCATTACGAACAGAGTCTCTCAAAAATTATATGTTGCACAACAGTTAAGTATTTCATGTGTCTGCGGGAAAACAGTGCTTATTGCCCTATTCGATCTATGTTTTATATTGCGTTAAAGCCAGCACTGTGGTCTATTCTTCTGTCAGTAACTTAATTGCACATCTGTCTTCGTGGAATTCATACGTGCATTGACTTATCTGTCGTAGATGTCTGGCAAATGTTCAGCAATTCAGAGATTTATAACGACTGTCTTATACGGTGTCATGTTGGGGAACTGGTTGGACAAAACGACCTCTAGACTTGTGTATGTCTCTGAGTTCCCCGCGGAGCTAAATGAGTGTGTGTTTTGCTACATGTACCCTTTTACAGGTATTTACCTTTTATGTAAATATTTCTTTTTAGGTTAAACAACTGGCTTAAGAGGAACATACATGTTACAAATCTTCATAACTAATATAACTAATTCTGAAGCAAAATAATATAAACACTCCTGTGGTTTATTGTTATTTTCAATGTGTTTTCTATCAAATACAGATAGAATGAGAAATAAAATTCCAAGTGAATGCATGAGAGTTCAAAATATCTTATTTCAAATTGTTATTGGAATCAGCTACTCGAACTTTCACTGACAATGGTTTTAACGTGACATTAATGCATCTTACTGATACAAAGCAAAATGTAGGTGTTTCTTTCATAATTGGCAACCAAATTATTAAAAGAACATTCATTTTTTATTCAATATATTAAAATTTCTCACTTGAACCGACAGGCCTAGCTAATTTGATTGAATCATTTTTCAATTGAACAAAGAACTATATTGTAATTTGAGGACTATTTACCATTAACTTGCTGAAAGTAAACATTTAATCTTTATTACACACATTCTATTGTCAAAGGCTAAAGATGCCTTTGTTCAAAATGTTCCTGCCATAGTTTTGGTTACGTATGCCACAGTTTCAGTTATATGTACATGAAAAATATTATTTTCTTTATTTCCAATAATTGTTTTCTCTAATATGTTTCAAATGTTTAGATATTTGAGAACATTGTATAAAGTTTGATTGCATAAAATCTATTTGGACTGCTTTTTCATCTGTTTTTTTTTAATTAAAATATACAAATCATAAGCACAAGGTAGGCAACGAATTAATAATTGTTAAACGTACTTATCAATGCATGAGCGTGCGAAACACCTTGTAAACATACATTTACCAATCGTTTGAAACCTAGAAATATTTATGCAGGAATATTAAAGGCTGAAAATATTTACCAGGGCATTGCTGCTTATTGCATAGGGTTATTTGTTCACTGTTACCCAAACATTGTTGTCCGAACTTTGATGGTGCCGGATCTGTACAAGTGCGATTTCGTGATTGAATACCTCTTCCACAACTTTCGCTGCAAGTGCTCCAACCACCCCAGGTGGACCATTCTCCATCTGTAAAAATGTCAATAACGTTAGTGTTAAAAGAACATTCACAATGGATACCTTTTGATTTTAGGGTGGGTTATTTCTAGACAATGACCACGGTTATTATCAATCGAAGAGATCAGAAGTAAGTTTGAAGTGGTTGTGTTGGACAATCCATCCGTATTTTAATAATTTGACTTCCTCTGAACTTCAACTTATGATTACCAAACAGGAATTGCTTCGGTTTTATTATGCTCAATGCATGGTTGCTTGTGACTTTCCAAATTGTTCATGCGTACATTGTTGGCTATATCATGTGGTCTGATAAATTCTGTAATTAATGTTTTGCTGATTTACTATACACCTATGCTATCATTATTATGTCTCAAATCAGACAGGTCTGCATTACTCTCCTGTTCGCTTACGTTGTACATAGGATCAGCATACCTTTTTGATCTGCTAATTCATTTTCTAGATATTCGATCCTCGTCGTTACTTCTTTGAATTTGGTTTCAGTTTCTGTCTTCAGTTGTCTCAGCCTCAACTGAAACGTAAGAAAACTATAGACCTGAGCTGATGTGTGTCAATATCCGTTATACCGGTTAATCGTCAAATGTTTCGATCAGTTAACCAATGCTAAAAGTCAAACTAAATATGCTACATCTATTTTTACATTGATGCATTTCGATTTCACCCTATCCGCGCTTCAGTATTTCTTCGGATATCCGCTGCTCATATCGCAACGGACATTTTTAGCTGTTTATATTTTAACTGTTTCTATCAGAAATAGTAGCGATAGTCAGAAAATATAGAATTGCAAATGCTTGAAGTGTGATAGCAATCACTTGTCTATAAATCATGAAAATTGTGCCACCTAGGAAAAATCAGTAACTTTATTCAAATATCTCATGAAGTTAAATGATTACGAAATGTAAACCAATTGTTCGTAAAGTTAGGATTAGCGAGCTACACACCCTCGAGGTGTTTTAAATCAAATATAATGATTGTCTTAGCACATCTTTCATCACATTTATCATTTTACACTGTATTTTCCCCACAAAACAGACGTTAATATATCATTATTTTGATCTCTTATAAGTTTAAGAAAAGATAATGCGACTGACCAGTTACCGACTTTACTTAAAAATGAGCGGACGTTTCAGCAGTTAACTGGTTATGATAGTCTCTAATGCGTTTATAAATATAATTTATCGCATTCATTTTTCATACCAAAGTTAATTACTTATGATAGGATAGATAAGGAAATGTATTTAAGTTAAATTTTGATTAAGTTACACTAAGGAAATTTAAATGGCACGTCAACTTGTTAGTGGAGGAAAAAGGAACATTACTTCAGAAGGGAAGGCATCTTAGTTGACACACATCATTTTCATAGTTATTATAGGCGTGGACAGATGATATATAATATTATTATTTTCTTCACGTTTTATAATGCTATTACAAAAAGATTTAAAAGGAGATGTCAACTACTGAACGAGTGAATTCTTCAAACATACAAGCTAAATTAAAAACTTTATTCGAACTTACCATAAGTGCCTGCGAATCGTGTGCGTCACAAGCCTGTTCTGACCAAATATGTCCAATACTTGCACATATCAGGAGCAAAATATGCATAAAGTGGAATACATTCATTCTGAAATGAGTAAAGAAATATGTTTATATAACACTTCCCTTTATCCGTCTATTTAAAACGGATTACGTATGGGTACAGGAAAAATTATAACAAGGAAGTGATTCGACAGGCTGTATTAAAAGCTATTAATCTTACAATTTGAAATTTGCCAGGGGTTAAAATTACATTTCAAACATCTTTTCATCTGCACAATCTCTACTTTTGTTATTTTATAAAAACAGACTATCATATTTCATGATCATAACCTCGTTAAGCGATTCAATTTTTGGGATAAAGCTGCTCGCTTGCAGTTTTGTAAAAGGTTTATCTTTTTAATTTGGATGGCAAATGTACATACGACATTAACTAATAACAAAATAAGTAGAAACTGATATTAACTGGTAAATTAGATATTTCTAAAATAAATAAAATATAAAATGCAAAATGTTAATATATTTAGTTCATTTGGAATTCTTCACCGCTTTATTGATCATCAAAAATTGGTCGATAGCATCTTGGTACGGTTCGCTCTCTCTTTTGTTTTAATGATTTTCTCTTGAATGATTTATGAAGTCACAATGGAGCTGAAAATAAAACAGAACAGTTGAACAACTTATTCTCATCAACCATTTACCAAAGCTGGCCTGTAGCATCCTGTAAAGATTATTCAAACGGTTCTGGTTACCTGACGTTAGCGGCAACCATAACTAAAATATAAACCTTGTCATCTTACAAAAAAAAAAAAAAAAAAAAAAAAAAAAAACTTTACAATAATTATATATGTTATTTTTTGATGGAAACTCTCGAGCAATGGAGTGTTTGACAATATTTGAAATTACTTATTTTTTCTTCATCTCAATATAATGTTGAACAACAGCTTAAATTACGTAAAGGTATATTTTTGGTATGTCAACTGATCCTTTAGGACACAACTATGCTTTACTAATTTTCGTAGATTTTACGATTTAGATTGTTAAAAATGTAAAACATTGTTCAAGTACAGTCACTGACAGCGAGGTCAAAACAAACGGATACAGCGAGGACAAAACGAATGGATAAAGGAAAACATGAACACATTAGGTAATGCCCAGAAACGGCCAACATATTCGAATGATGCATCTATTTATATATTTCCTCTGTCTAAGTTATATACTGCTTATAAACAAGCAGGTTTACAGATGAACGCTGGTCTTACTGACAGTGTTTTCTGTTTATAATATTTGCAGTTTGCAGTGCTCATGGCCATCGATTTTAATTTATGGAATCTGTATTATTGTAACCAACAACAATATAAGTTTATATTGGGCATCCCTTTGTTAAATTTTCTGTAGCAGAAATTTCACAAATATATGTCTCACAAGTTCTAAAGTGCCCAAGTGGCAAACTTAAGTAAAAACATTGAACAATGAAAGTAATGCAATTGTACTAATACCACGGAAAATAGGCTTTCGAACAATGACACGTGTAGACAGTTTAGTATATTAAGACGATCAATTAAAGTAAACTTGTAAACTTGCAACTCATGTATTTTGCAAATTCCTATTGTTGTCTCAAAAGAGCAATCTTTAAACAAACTGCACACTTTTGCTTTCTTTTGAGTTTTAAGTTCTTTGTTATAAAGTTGGCTTTACTAAGGTTTAAAAAAGTAGTTAACTAAAATATTTTTGCAATTGGCATGGAAATTGTAATCATCTAAAAGAAGAACAAAATGTTTCAAAGCTGGAGAAATAAAGAGTAATGAAAATTTTAATCACTTTAAGTAAAAGCTACGAGAAGTAAAAGATTCAAAATAATTCCCTTTTAAATGTTCTCATTTTCTAAACAACATCTAAACATCGTCAGTATGTGCTGCTTTTTTGCGATTGCAACTTATCTATAACAATTATATTTCACCAGGTAGTATGACATTGAAATAAATAAATAAAAACCCGCTGAATTGTAAACTAAACATTTAAAATGCAGCTAATGCGTTTACGTTTTCTGTCATTTTACTGCACAGTCAGTGGTGTATATTTTCTTTCAAATACTGCACAAATATGATTGAAACGTCTGTCGGGGTATCATGTTTATTAACATGGCTTGATCTTGTAAAATGATTCAGTTAAATCTCAATTTTCTCATCAGATTTATCACAATCCTTCTGACCATTTCACCTTTTCAGAAGAAAGATATGGAAAAACAAAACAAAAAAAAAACAAACAAAAAAAGAAACATCTATTCAGATCGGATTGCTTCTAACTCGATATCGCAGGCATCTAACACTGACAACGATGAAAAAAATAGTAAGTTTCACATTTTATTTACTTAACAAAGAAACCTTTATAATATAACATGCGTAATAAATGGAATTCAACAGAAAATAGAAGTTTTTACCCTTGATTAAGGTGATATCTATGCATTGTCTGTTTCTGAACCATTTCGCAGCTTATTTCATCACATTTGACAGTTATGATGTGCATTTTAAAACTTCCTTGTTACCTCACCTGTTGTTTCACTTGCTGTCATCTTCCAGTTCCGGTTACCAGAATGCAAAAACCAGTAAGAGACTTACTTACTTCCTTAATTACTATGTAAATAACTGATAAACATAGATTTAATAAGAGCCTCCGTGGACGACTGGTTAAGGTCGCTGACTTCAAATCACTTGCCCCTCATAGAATTGTGTCGAGCCTCATTCGGGGCGTTGAATTCTTCATGCGAGGAAGCCATCCATCTGCCTTACGGAAGGTCGATGGGTCTTCCCAGGTGCCCGCTCGTGATGAAATAATGCACGGAGGGGCACCTGCGGTCTTTCCCCACCATAAAAGCTAGAAAGTCGCCATACGACCTATAATTGTGACGGTGTGGCGTTATACCCAACAAAATAAATTAATAAATAAATAGATTCAATTTCTTGTCATAAAACTGAACAAAGAATGTTGTCTCCCTTCATTTCCGTGCTTAATTGAATAATAGTTGATTAATGCTTATTAGCAAAAAAAAAACAAAAAACAAGTTTAAAATACTAAAAGAATTACAGTTTTAACTTTACATGTACAGGCACGCGTAACGAACCTGGTATGAAGAAATATGACACACAGGTGCACAGATGAAAACCAGTGTTTTAATCCTAGATTAAATATAACACGATCCATTTGTATTTGACAGTTTCCAAACTGTCAAAATGCTTGATTTATCAAGAACTTATCGGAAAATTCAAAAGAACAAGCAGAAATTTCATATATTTGATAAACATCCATAAAATTCAAGAAATATCTTGATCCGGAAACAGTAATTCATAAAACATAATTTACTTATGTCCATATATGTTAGAACTGCTCTATCCGAAATCGAATAATGCGCATACTTTCATTTAGTTTTACTATCCGAAACAAATGCACACTACGAATTTTGGTAGTTAAGATAATATTATTTTTGTACATAAACATCAAATGGCAATGTTTGAGTGGCTATCCGAATTCAGATAAGCCCAAAACATTTAACTATCTAAAATCGTACTGAAGAAGAATTTGAGTTTTGTCGTTACTATCCAAATTCAGATAAGCTTTAACAATATCCTATCTGAAATCGAATGAAGCAAAACTAAATGTTGGCGTTGCTATCCGAATTTAGATAAGCCCTAACAATTAGCAATAAAAAGAATCAGCGTTGACTAAAATTAAATGTATTACAATGAGACAATGTTTACTATCTGAATTTGGATAGAGAAAAATCTTTGTAATGTTGTTACTATCCGAATTCGGATAAGCTCATTCAGTAGAGGAAAATCTGGAAGTTGTCATTGGCGAATTTTTTATAAGCCACGGTATTGGGAAGAGCATGCAAAATAAACGGTGTGACACATGATGAAACAAAACATATTTTAATATATATTAATTTCATATGAGCTTTGATATTACTCAACAATATACAGTTGTAATAATATTATTAAGTATCTACATGTTTCTGTCCTTTAACTGGCAAATGGTAAAACAATTAAGCATAACGTTATTTCTTTTAGAGATAATATTTCATGACTCCACATTGTCAGTGTATTAGATATTCACATTCTTCTTTTGCCAGTCTACCAGATCTTTTCCCATCCTGTCAGGTAGCAATATATGAAGGTTTAATATCAACCTGAAAGTTAAAAGTTATACAACTATATGAAACGTATTTAATAATTGTATTACATAAAATGTAATGAATTTGCTACAAGCAACGCTTATGTGATGGAAAATACTAAGAAAATATGGTTCTTGGATCTAAATAACATTATTCATTTTCAATAAAAGAAATCAAACATACTGATAATTTGCTGACAATAATAAATATTTTATTGTGTTATGTGAGGAATAGGCCACGCTCATAACATGTAACTGCACTATATGCGCGGTAATATTTTCATTTCTTTTAATTGCTACTGTTCTTTATTTTCTATAATAAATATGCAAACTATTAGTTGTAACACAATCTGTAAGAACTATTATGAGTTTTATATGCAAACTATTTACATTCAAACAAGCATATGTAATATTCTTTATAAATCCATATTTTAGAAGATAATAACTGAATACCTTTTTTTATTGGCTTCTCCATGTAAATCCAAAAACGTAGTATCACATGAAACATCATTTATTGAGTTAAATCACTGGTTAATTCCGTCACATAGTTTGCAAACTGTACACGTACTAGATTTAGACATTTACTTGGCGAATCCTATGCCATTTCCTAGATAATAACATCGGTAAGAGCACAGTAGGCGGTTACTACAGAATGATTGACTGAACTGTTATTATGTAACCTGTAGATAACCTCAACCACTCATCATACATTTTGATGCTGATGTTATCTGTGAGAAGATTCTTTTGAGTTTTAAGGGGCCAGTAGTTCTGTTTATAAATACAAACATGTGGTACTGATATTGCTGATAAAGAGAATTGTACGACCATTAGTAAATTTTATCTACCTATGGAGGAATTAATGCATCTCAATAATTATGTTCTTATTACTAAATCTTAGCTCAGTAGGTAAGAGCATTGGTCTACGGATCGCGGGGTCGCGAGTTCGATCCTCGGGCGGGGCGCATGTTCTCCGTGACTATTTGATAAACGACATTGTGTCTGAAATCATTAGTCCTCCACCTCTGATTCATGTGGGGAAGTTGGTAGTTACTTGCGGAGAACAGGTTTGTACTGGTACAGAATCCAGGAACACTGGTTAGGTTAACTGCCCGCCGTTACATGACTGAAATACTGTTGTAAAACGGCGTTAAACCCAAAACAAACAAACTTATTACTAAATTCAAAGCTCTAAACACCAGCTTGGTAATAAATATAAACATATCTTTAGCAAAATTTAATGATAATATACAATTGTATCTTATAATGTAAAAAATACCTACAGAAAAAGATGTGTGTGCAAGTTATCAGAATTTTAGATCTTATTTCTGTATATTGAGGAATAACTCCACAATAGAGTTTCAAGAGCTTGTATGTGATCAATTTCATAAGGTCACTTAATCATTATATATCAAATTATTAACATTCATATCTTTTAAACTCTAAATAACACGCTGAAATGATTTTCTTCTTATGCTAGTGATATTGTCTACATAATGCAGGTACTATATAAAAAATTTGATTAACCATTGGTAATCAGTGCAGCATCTTGACCATATATCTATATGCAATAGCTTATCTGTACTATTATCTCTGATACAGATATAAGCATTACATGTACACTTCTAAAACTAAAGCTATCATTGAAGGTGAATATACACAAGCACGCACTGATACAGTACTTGTAATTTGACGCACACAAGACTGGATAATAATGTGGACTGCATGTAAGTAATAGAGTAACAAAACACGGAGTCCTATATTTCTGCAGACTTTTTTTTCTGAAAAAAACCTTATATGCACCAGACACAACTAAGGCTAGATACTTGTCACTTGTTTGAGGTTTCATTAAATTACGTGATGAGGAGAATTAGTGCGCACAATAATGTGTCGACGGACAGACAGACAGACAGGCAGGAAGACAGACAACATGAAATCAGTATATACCCTTACAAATTCGTTTTTAAGGGGGCAGGGTTATAAAAATGTGATTGAAGAAAACATTAGTGATATATTATTTATGAACGAAGTTTTTTCTGTTAAAAATGTGGGAGTTATGTTCCTTTTATTAAAACACACACAAGTCTCCTGTCTGCTTTCTAAAGTGTTTTTTGTGATATCTTAAAACTTAGATTTCAAACAATAATGTTTCTTTAATTTTACAAAGTTACTTAGTATAAAACACAAATACATATTTATTTTTGAAAATCGGGTGTATATACCTTCTACGTATTTGGTTTAACAAAGGATTCATCACGTTTGATAATCATCAAACAACTAACAATACAATCAGATCTAAAACCTGGAAGTCTTTGGTGATAAAACAAATCTCTATATCCATTAAATAAAGATCTTCAGATAAATACCATTGACAACTTCTTAAAGAGACTGGACACAAGTGCTATGAGGCAAACACTAGACTAGCCCCTAGACGATGATATACCTTTTTTTACATTTTTATGATTAAATGTATTGAACTGAGCCAGTCTATATCCTATGTCCAATACCCTGATAATTTCAACATCATTCCTCTGTGAAAATATTTAAAATAGACTGGCGTTCGTCTCCATGAAATTAATTAAGTTCATCAAAATAGGAAAAATGTAGAAACATATCAGTCTAGTGGCTAGTCTAGGCAAACACCTAAAGCTTTCTTGACATGTAAGAGTATGATTTTAAAGAAATGGATTTTCAAATCTACAAACTAAATCAAACAATGAAATAATATTCAGACCTCAAAATTGAAAGTATAATTATCAAAATCTACATGTTTTCATGAAAATCCAAGCACAGTATGTTCATTCTTGTTTTTACATGATTTTTAACAGTATATGATGTATGTAATAGAAAATTATTCATCATAATAAATACTTTGGAATTATTTACCAGAGCAGTTGATAATAAATTAATAAATTAACATAATAATTTAAGCTATATGGAAGTAAGATTACAAACATTAAATAAATATGTGTACTAATCTTAGTAAGGGAATGGTAACCAAAGTGGGGAACCTTACAGGACACATACATAGCATTTATTTATCTGGGGGAAAACAACATATTTTTTGTGTAGGCATGTAATAAGCCTGCTCGCTTGTGGTAATCACCTGACGACAGCATACGGGGGAGTGACATTTCCGTACAGAATTTTCGGAGATTGCAATATTGTACATAAAGTAATCTAATAGACTTCCATCGCTGTCATATCAAACATCTGCAAAGTGATGCTAAAATCAGATTTTCTTTAAAAACGAATCACTGCATATGCGCTAGAAGGAGGAAGCTTTTGGTCAGCTAAATTTTGCCAAAATCTTATTCATCAAATTACTGACTTCAAATACATCAATGTCATGCTTAAAGAATTCATTAATGTATAAATCAAGTCTAACTTGTATTTGAACGAAGCTGCTTTACAGCCTGTCGGATTTCGTCTAAGGACATTTCTAAATCTATTTTTTTTCAAACATGACCAGTCCTGCAATTCCTCATTAAGGAAGCGCTCATTAAAGTACAAAATACCATGATCTGCTTGATAAAAGTGATCTTCTGGATTATTAATTGCTTCGAAATATGAAAGTGTCTTTGTTTATCTTCGATTTTGACCCGTAACCAGTTGACTCTTTCAATAATTTCCAGTACTGCTTTGCGTTTGTTAATCTAGCGCTATTAAACTAATTTATTTGTATTACGCTTATGTTCATTAAATTGTTTCTGTCTTATAGTCTTTTCATTATAAATCCGACCTTGATTCAATAAGTTTGACTATGTTACTATCTGACCTATTTTCTCTCAACCTATTTCAATCACAATAAAATTTGTCTCTTTTTAATGAACATTCTTCATCAAACCATGTTTTATTTTAAATCTGTGGCGGAAGGTTTACTAACTCCGATTTTATAATTCTTGTTAAAATGTGGTGCGCAAACACTGCGCATAATGTTTGAAAAATGTAAAGAGTTGTATCGAATGAAGATGGATTACTTTAGCGCAAAAATGCCGTGTTAGTGCTTGGAACTGCCACGATATACTTGGTAGCTATCATGATAATATTCTAAACTTTCCAGAAATGTTGTGCATTTTCCTGAAAACATTATTGTAATAAATTACTGTTTTCAAAATATTCTTTTTATTTTTTTTAAGAAACTTTAGGCTATTGAGAGAAGTTTTCAGGAAAGCTCGAAATATCAAGATAATTGCTGAAAGTATCGAAATAGCTGTCTTGCTAAGAAATGGCAATTGTGGGCACTAACACAAAAAAAAATCCAGATACTAATGTAAATTATTGCATTGATATAGACTATTGAGATAATCTTTTAAGATAATTTCGCTTTTTCAAGATAACTTCTTAAAAGTATTGCACCGGCTACTTATTAGACTAGTTCCTAGACTATGATATATCTTTTTACATTTTTATGATTGAATGTAGTGAACTGAGTCTATATCCTATGTCCAGTCCAGTATCATAATTTAATATGATAATTGAAACACCATTCCTCTGTGTAATTCTCTCAAATGAGATAGATTTATACAAAAAAGAGAATAATGTAGAAATATATTTATTACTAGTCTAATGGCTAGTGTAGCTACCTATCATCTCGTGCCAAAAACGTGCCACCATACTCAACAGTTATTAATTTTTATTAGTTAACCCATGCCATTTAGTTTTAAAGGGGAACAATATTTGCAGAATGTTTCAAGGATCTATCGTACGAGACAGCATGACTGCATAATATGTAATGTAGATTGTCGGTAAAGATGTTGATTGTTTATCAAAAAAAATTTTTTATGAACTATTTACTCCTAAACCTTAAAGACCAACCGAAAGCTAATTATCACATAAACGTAGTTTTAGGCATTTACCGCGTTAAGTTGTTTTTAAAACATTATGTGCTAGCTTTTTACATTTTGTTATTCAGTCAAATTGTTTTACGGTGTTCCGTTTGGACCATCAATTTTTTTTTATTTCATTGCCACATACCTCGAAAGTCGACACCACGACACTACGATGAGGAAAGTCGAAAAGACGAAATTCAAAACTACGATAGTGAATGTCGATATCTTTCTCGTTTTCACTATCGTGGTTTCATCTTTCCATCACCGTGCTTACGACTTTCGTTATCCTAGTTTCGATTTTCAACATCTTAAGTGGCAGGGGCCAGTTTCGCATTTGGCCCGGGTACGATTTTTTAATCAAAATAGACAGAAGAAATGATGCCAGGCTACTGATGTTTTACAAGATTGTTCATGGACTGGTTGCAGTGCCAATGCCATCTTATATTTTACCTCCTACCCGGCTCACTAGACACATGCATTCCCTATCTTTCCGGCAAATTCAAACACCCTGTAATTATTACAAGTTCTCTTTCTACCCGGCTACCATCATTCTCTGGAATTCTTTGCCGGCTGACATTGCTCAAGCACCTACCCTGGACCAGTTTAGGCAAGGGGTAACCAAACTGGGCCAGGACTTCTGAGTGACCAGGCTGTTTTTAATCCTTTTACTGTACATTTCGCCTTTTTATTAGCACTATCAGCTTTGTCTCAAATTCTCACAAATACTTTATGTATTACTTTATTTCTCCTGTACTATCCTGCTTTTAAACTCTTATGCACTGACGCGCACCTGCATAAAATACTCGCAAGGGTGTCATGCAGTATTTATAGATAGATAGATAGATAGATAGGTGCACTTTAAAGGCATTTACATTCAACTGGTTATTTATGAAGTTTATAGAACTGAGGATTCCTGCGTACGAGTAGTTATTGTGTAAAGTACATGTACTTGAATCGATTTTCCTAGCTCCGTGTAGACGGCCGGGTCTAAAGTCTTACATGAGGTAACGGAATTAAGACGAAATGGAAACGGTCATTCATCCTTCCAGATTCAGCTCAAAATAGCGGAAAAAGTAAACGGTTATGAGACAATTTTCTTCCCACCATTATTTTCGTTTGGCCACATGCTTTAAAAATATGCATGTGTTTTAGGTCAGTCATTTGCAGGTAATACGGTACAGGTCGCGCAAGGTGTGCATTTTGGGCCATTTTTTCCTCAAAATTTAGTGTCCTGAAACCTGCGTTTTACTCGTTTTTATAACAGAAGCAACAGAATCGGCAGGCTGAAAATGTCATACAATGAAGTGCTAAGTCTATGCAATACATTCGCTCAACACTTGCCTTGAATTTGTCAAAATTGATTTTTCATGATTTTTTTTTCGCACTGGTATCAGCCCAGATTTGTGGAATTTTCAAATTAACTATCCCTTGCCCCATAAGTTTCGATTTTCAAGTCGAAAGTATGATGATAAAAGTCGAAACCACGATGTTGAATATCGGAACTACAATGATGAAAGTTGAAAGTTCGATTGTGAAAGTTGAAACCACGCTGATGAAAACACAAAAGATGGTTGCTACATACACATATTTATGATACAACCCAACTTAGGTCAATTAAAGTGAAGTGTTCTGGCAGACTGCAAATAGTTGTATATCTTCTCAGATTCTTCAAAAAACATAATCATATAAATACAACACTTATATCAAAATCCTGTTCTTCGTTCAGCTGTCAGTAGGAAAAGTAGAAAATGATTAACCTAATTATGTTAAAAATCTTAATACTTTTTTTTTATTTTAAAATTCTTATCGGTTATATTATAATAATAATATGTGAATATTATTGTGGTTTTTTTTTTAGTTATCTGATTTCCCGAACAGATTAAACAACATTTATGCAAGCTCCGTAGCATAGCTCCATATAACCAAGGTATATATCTTACACTCACTTTATGAGCTCTGTTTGATGATGTAGTAAATCAAATCAAAACCCAACACGTATCTTTGATTGAAATCTGTCATTTAATACCTAAATGACGAATTTGTAAACACAATTAAGAATAAATGGTTCTGTTACAGCATCATACATAATATGTGATAGGTGACTAATTTTATCAAGAAAAGACAAATATTAACAGTTGATCATCATCAAAGGTGGATCTAACCTTTATGACACATATTGCAAAAACATAATAAATGGATTTCATTTATTAAGTTATTAGCAATAACCCCATCCGAAGTAAAACATCAGAACTGTACGTGCTAGAACCTCTTCTATTGACAATTTTGAAGTTCTTGATAATTTGCGCGTAAGCTTTTTGTGCTCCGCAATTGAATAATATTAAAACCCGTACCGTCCCGTACTTGCATTAATATATTTATTTTTCAATAAATCTGTATATATGCTAAAATATCATTTCTATGTTATTTAGATGTCTTCATACAGTTCACTCGTTAATGATACCATGACTTAACTTGATATTTCATGTTCATTTTATGATATCATGAATTATTTGTATATCGTAAAATGCAATTAAAGATGTCCTTCAAATGGAAAATTAGAGCTACAAACTTGTGCTAGCGACCACCCGTGAATAGCGACCACCTGTCGACAACGACCGGTCTCTGGTCCCCCTGTACAAAAATGCTCATAAAAAGGCCGTGAATAGCGACCACCTGGCGACCGCGACCAGCGACCGGCCTAATTCATTCCCAAGAGCCATATTTGCCCCCTAATAACGACCAATCTGGTCCGTTCCGGCATGAAAATATTTGAAATCCGCCTAAATTTCACGACTTTCGCATTATAATAGCAAACATAATAATTTCTGCATGATTGATGTTTGCGAGTTTGCACCGGCCGAATTAATACATAGAACATACAGAGAGCAAGAAGCTGTAAAATACTTTTTTATCAGCATGATAATGGCTAACTGAGAAGTGACCCTTCCCCTCGAATAAAGACCACCTGTGAACAAAGACCACTTTCGCTTGTTCCGACAAGTGGTCTTTGTTCACAGATATGACTGTATTTACATTCTGAAACTTCAAACCAGTTTTCTGTGTGCTGATAGCTTCTATGATATAAATTTAATTATTTGATTACTGAGTTCTTCATGTAAAAGAATGAAGTTTAGATAGCATAAGAAAAAAACATTGTGAAAACCATATAATAGAATATATCAACTTATATTTTGGAATCGCAAATTGTTAATTGATATCTAAATCGCTTAAACTAGCTACCAACTGATATCTTAGGAAACGATTTAATAACGTAATTATAATTGGACAATGTTAATAGGACAAATACGGAAAAATATTGATATACATCAAACCATGTAGCTAAGAGTTTATAAAATCAAAACGATTTCAAGATAGTTATCAATGTTTTGTTGATATCATTAGATATTTTACATGTCCAAATAAATGATAGATGTGACAGCACACAGTCAAGTCAAATAGCGTACTTAGAGAAATCCGAAATTCTTTTTGTGAATGTCGCTACTATTTCGTTTATATGATAGAGCTATATCATACATATCACAAACAATCTAATGTTTTAGGCACAGAGACATCATTTCATAATCAATATTTTTAAAACGGAGGATAGCATGCATGAAATTATTATTACTATGGACATCACAAACTGAAAATTTTTTAGTTCTAATAATAGAAAAAGGGAAATCTTTTTTTTTCTTGCTCTGTAACAAACAAGAAAGATTTATAAGCCCCACTAAATCTGAATCACTAGAACATATTGACTAGGATACTGACCATCTGTAATTACTAAACACTGATCTAATCCACCAATTTTACCAAGTAACATATTTCTGACAGGTCAGCTTAAGTTCACATCTGCTAAAGATATTCATCAATGTTTAAACATGTAACTTAGGTACCGAGATGTTAAAATTAATTTGGCCCTGTATGTTTTTAAAGTATGGAATTTAACCAAATTGCCATAAATACAGTATTGACGACAAAGAGCTACCGTATAGAAGCTACTGCAACTTATGTTTTCGAGATTAATTATAATTATACAGTAGTATGGATACTCTAATACTTTTAAAATAAATTGCTCTCAGCAAATATCAAGTACTCAAGTTCTCATTGACTGACATGAGTAAATAAACTTCATTTACAGAAGTACGTTATCTCAAGACTTTACTGTTCTTTAAGTCAAATTACATGGTCTGACCGGTCAATATCCCAGCTTTGAAATAAATTAATATGTGATCATCAGCGGGTTTTACCAACTAATTGTAAATATAGAACTATTAGAACGTTGAAACCCGGTTCAATGTTTTCTCTTTGTAGATTTAATTTCAAATTATTAACATAGATATATATGGCTTATTTGGATCACTTATATATCATATAACGATTATAATTAAATACAATCATACAAAAAGATAATAAATACTCAAGAGAATAAAAATGTGTGTTGCTATAGAGCATCAAAGAAAACAGTTTTTGCCTATACCCACAAGAAATAAATTTATCATGCTTAATTGATGGGACTATAATGCTTACTTTTTATACATGCACAATGCATGATTTTTGAATTGCCAATCGATTTTCTACATACGACATATTGACTTCACTTTCTCTGCGTCCATTTATGTAAGAAAACACATTTTATAAGTGTAAAGGGTATTAAACATATGCTAATTGAAAAACATTAAAAAAACAAAGAAAAATATCAAACAGGGAATGCCACGTACCAAAAACGTAGCCTCCTCAAAACGAAACCCCAAGCAAGCAGACGCGTGCACCACACACACACACACACACACACACACACACACACACACACAAAGCCAACACATAAGGACAAAACGAACAAACAAAAGAACACAGTGGGGCACCGCCTTGGAACGGTCAGTGGCAAAAACACCACTGGGGAGCTTAAACCGGTTTATGGTGCACCTAACCTCACTCTTACCCCCACCATGTTCCAAAGACATGGGACAGTGTAAATAAAAGTAATCCCCTCCAGGTGAATCTCTTACACACGTAATGGAAACAAAAAGGCATGGCATGTAAAACACAAAAATGCTCGTGTATAAATATATAAAAAACAAACCTTAAGAACCAAAAACGTATGTACTCAATGCCCTTTCAGAAGACAGAGCAACAAGAGAAACACCCTTAAGGGCCCGACGAAACAGGCCAGAAGACAAATATCAAAACATTTCAGTCCTGGTAGGATTTAAAAACTGCTTATCATAGAGACCTCCCCCTCTTCCGTCAGACGCAATCAAAGAGGGAAGCGTAGTGTCCAACTGTAAACGGGTTGAACACTAAACATGCGGTATGTCTCAAAACAGTTGGGTCGTAACCTCTTTTAAAACAACATACATTTTTACAATACGTGGTCCAGCAGTTTAATGATAATATGGCCCAAATCGTCCTGAAATACTGACCTAGTTGCCAGTATATGACACGAGTTTTCAAGTGGCACATATACATTTTAAACTATAAACAGAATGAACACATCTATGCTTACTTTGCATGATAAGATATTGTGGATTCGATTTTTCGGTTAGGATTCTAATAGCGTTAATTTGTCATTCTTCAGTAATAATAATTGCTTCTCGAAACTCAGTCATAAAAAAATGATACAGGGGAGAATCAATAAAAAGGATCAAAATGCAAACACGCATTGTAATTATTTCGAAAAAAAGTAGGTTTCGATTATCAGAGCAGAGTAGCTCTAGGACAAATGCCTTTATATCTAATCTAGTGAATGAATCCAGTCTATGCTCTCCATGATAGACTAGCTCCTAGACCATGATCGAATGTAGGGAACTGAGCCAGCCTATATCCTATGTCTAATATTTTTAACATCATTCCTCTGTGTAAATCTCTAAAATAGACAGGTTTTGTCTCTATGAAATTAAATTAGACAAAAAAAGGGAATAATACAGAAATATATTTATTATCAGTCTAGTAGCTAGTACATCTCCATGATGATGTAATACGAAACGATACTATATGGAAAGCAGGCTATTAGAAGATTTTACTTGCTCATTATTATTACATGCATTACTGAAAATCTGAACAATATTTTTAGAATAAATCAATAATGCATTTGAGTATTTGTATATTGCCTAGATTTAAATGAGATGGTAAAGAAAGAATATTTTATTTTGAGAAAATTTACTCCGAATATTAATATTATATGCAGATCTCACCTCTTGGTTGTCAAGATCACTTATTGCGCTGAAAAGGCGCTACTTTAAGGTTTCTGCCTGACTGACCTGAACGATGAAAAGACGGTTACTATTTTGGCAACGAACATTGTATAAAGTTGACTGACTAGATTGTACAATATTATATTATTATCTAGTGTTTTTCTAATAACTAAAAATACGGGGTGGAGCAGCAGGATTTTGTCCGCCTTAAAGTCACATCAAATATTCAGAGTCTCTACTACCGTCTGAGTGCGTATCGTCTAGAAATTTAAAACAACTCAATTTTTATTTCATTCCGTTGAGAATAAAGGGAAGAGATAAGCACGCAGAAAAAATATAAAGAACGAATGAACGAATGAAGAGGTATATGAAGTAAAAAGTAAGAAAAAAAAACCCAACGAACCCGTGTTTCGCATTTTGCAAAACTGTTTAATTTCGAATAGGCGCCCTGTGGATGACACGCGACCAATATCCGGTCTAAAACAAGTTCAAAGTGCTATACCGCATGCGGTGCTTGTGATCATGTTGTATATTGAAAATTAAGGGTCTCTAATTAGCGCAGGCTTGATCTAATCTTCCATACCGGCTTCGGTGTAAGTACTTATACATGCTATGTGGCTTTTGAATTTTAAATGAGATTCCAGTTAAATTTTTAGTGTAATTCTTTAAATAATAACTTAAAATAAAATAAAGATAAAAAATGTTAATAGATAAACGATATGATTAAATACTTCAGGACTATCATCTCCTCTCCATAATCTGACAAAGGCAGACAAAATATCTTTTTCATTTTTATAAAGCATAAAAACAATATACTTAAATCAAATTTATTTCATAAAAATGCTGTCCAGGAAGGATGAGACTGGGAATCGAACCCGGCCCTCAGCGGCAACAAAATCTTCCAATAAACCCGGAACGACCGTTTAATATCATAAATAAACTGTTTATGCAATAAAACCTTTTCAATTTTTAATAAAAATATTAGAAATAACAACCAATCCTCGTGTATTCCATAACAATAGTGTACCAGTTTTTAAGTTACGATGTTGCTTTAAGAAATATAGCATTAACTTCACATCGCTATAATGATGATGTGTAAATCTGCAATTAATAATCTTATCTCTAACATTTTTCTTTACTTATCTATTCACATATTAAACATAGTAACAGGAGCTGATTATCGGTAGAGCGTAACCTGAAAAGTCCGAAAGAGGTTTTTATTATTATATATTTTATATTATTAAGTTTGTAATAAATGTATATAATTGAGCCGTGCCATGAGAAAACCAAAATAGTGGGTTTGCGACCAGCATGGATCCAGATCAGCCAGCGCATCCGCGTAGTCTGGCCATGATCCATGCTGTTCGCTTTTAAAGCCTATTGGAATTGGAGAAACTGTTAGCGAACAGCATGGATCATACATACACTGAAAAAGGCTCGATGAAATGATTAAAAAGTAGACTTTTCCTCTTTTCCTTAAATATATGATACATTCATGCATCCTTAAAGGTGTTTCAGGTAGCAGGAAAATGCATCTATTCATGTGCCATATTAAAAAAATTTCGCAACCCACCCCCCGTTCCCCCCCCCCCCCCCCCCCCCCCCCCCCCCCCCCCCAGCAAAAAGAAATTCCTGTACACGGGCCTCGTTATAAAACAGCGTGCAGACCGAAGTATTGTGCTATTTAATTGACCTGTCAAAACATGTTCCCGGCTTTCACGTTGATCTTATATATGCTCGAACAGAATATAATAAAGGCCGGGTCCATTTTTTTGACAGGTCAAAGAAATTGGACAATAACAGGTACAAGTAAAAGGCCAACATAGGATAAACTAGTTTATCAAACATTTATCAAATTTTACCAATCTTAACAAAATTTTAAACAATTTAAAGATATTTTTAACAGTAAAAGAACAGAGAAAATAAAATCATGATAAAAGTAAATATCAAATTACATTCTATTTTATTTAAAGTTAGGCCAGAAGTTAATATTATATGTAGTAGGGACCTATGGTGGCATAAACAACGCCCGACCGAGAAAGCATGCACTAGAAAGACGCCACCATAGGAAAATCCAGTAGTGATGATGTTCGGAAACATACAGACGTCTACACACAATGGTAAACAAACAACAGGTAAACAGGTAAATTTTAAGTAAGAATTTTTACGCGTAATTTAGGCGACGGGTACACAGGATTCGCGTGTAAGACATTTATTAACTCATAGATTATCTTGAAACTTTCAGTATCGTTAAAGAATACATATAGCTAGATCGATAGATCATTTTCAGTAAAATAAGAACATTAAAATAAACAAAATCACAGAGAAACGGTCGAATTTTGATAAAATCAACCGCAAAATTTCATACAGCGCAATCGTAAATATCTTTTTTATACAATAAGTAAATTAATTAAAACGGATATAAACATTAAATATAGACTTTGGGCAGTAAAGTGCAAAAAACAGATCTGAAAAACATTACAAAATGACAAAATGACAGCATTTTAAAAACATAGAGTAAAACGGTATCGGTAAATTACATTCAAAGTTTACGAGAATATAGATTAAGCATATTTATCGATATGAGACATTTATGCAGTAGGCGTGGCGTGTAATCTATCAATAACCTGTGTACTGTCAACAATCGGACGTATATATAAATGTTATGTTTTATATGGGTATTTAAAGTTTTTAAAGTTTTCTGTTAATAAAATAAAGAAGTAGAGTGTAGATGTAGTTCATTGACTGTGGCAGTTTTCCTTAGGCGTATCAGGAGTGTAAGTAAGGTTATCGCGGCGATTACCCTGGATGACAAAATTTAATAAATTTATATATCTCATAATTTATTTATTATTTTGACAATTTAGGCATAATTTAGGGGAGTATTGTCCGTAAGTATTGACCTGGCACTCAAGAATATTCCGTATATTTCCGTAAATTAATTTTCGGTGTCCGAACATAAATAGCGATATAACTAAATATTACATAGGCCTATATAATTCCTAACTGATTGACACATGTGCAGGCAGCTGTGCGGACAAAGCGTTTACCGGTCAATATCAGGATTGTGGGTTCGAGTCTTACGTCTGACCTTATCTTTTTTCCCCAAATTTATTATACAGACTTACTATTCATTTGATCAAACGTTTTGTGATATTTATGGTTCATTTATTAAGAGTAATCATATTTACCCGTTGTAAAAAGTGGAATAAAAGTGTTTTAAAAATATCTTAGATAAAAAGACAAATTCCCTGTTACCAGCGTTGGGAAAAAAATTTACATCAAGAGAAAAGAATTAAAATTCATGAAATATGATACATAAAATAAAATAAACGATAACAATACAATACATTAAATTGAAGAAAAAAGCTCAATTCAGTAAGTGATTTCGAACCCATAGTAACGTGCGTGGAAGTCAGACACCTTACCTCTAAGCCACCGTGTCATCGATTAACTTTACACGTTACTTTAGTAATGTAGATACTTTCATGATACTAATATTGCGTAAATTAACGAAAACGCCCGAAAATATTGGCGAAGATTAACGAGTGCCAGGTCAATACTACGGACAATATCACATTTCAAACATTACAATAAAAAAAATACTCCAGCCAAAACCCCAGACATGTTCCAAAATTAACACACAGGCTTTGAATTAAGGCCCCCTTTTAATTATATAATATGAATCTAATTCTTTGGAATCAATCCAGGCACCGACCTGTATCTGGCAACGGGTCTCAAAATTCAAATTTCGCTTGGCCTACGATTGATTACTTTGACTGGAAACAGTCATAACTACGCAGCGCAGCGTAAACAAATAAAAATGAATAAAACAAAACAAAACAAGGGTAAACTAGTAGTAAATCCTGTGGGGATGACGTTAGTAAAACAAGCAGACGACGAAAGTATTAAAAAGAAAAAAAAGATATACTTTGACCTTCAAAAATGACCTTTGGACGACTTCATTAACTAAGGTGGGTCTGGTTTTCGGATAATCTCGGCTGATGATTTACGTAAGAAGTAGCCTTAAAAGGTATGTAATGTAAGAAATTAACCGAGTTGCGATCAGAGACTGCACATCGTATTTGTAAGTGCGATTGCCCCTGATACATGGCATGCACGCTACCTGTTGGTTCGAACCCCGGCAAAATTTCTTTTTATTGTATTATGAATCATACATTGTAATTTAAAAAGTACGTATCATATTTTATTGCCTGGACTTCAATATTTACTGTTTTGAATTAGTTTTCTTCATTTTCCCCATTCGTGCCCACCCGCTTAGCTCCGTAGGGAGAGCGTTGGTCTAGTGATCGCGGGGTCGCGAGCTCCACCCTCGGCGGGGCGTATGTTCTCCGTGACGATTTAATAAAAGACATTGTGTCTGAAATAATTCGTCCTCCACCTCTGATAATTCATGTGGGGAAGTTGGCAGTTACTTGCGGAGAACAGGTTTTTACTGGTACAGAATCCAGGAACACTGGCTAGGTTAACTGTCAGCAGTTACATGACTGAAATACTGTTAAAAACGGCGATAAACCCCAAAACAAACAAAGCATTTTCCCATTCGTTTTCTGTTACTTTTTTTCTCTAAAAATTTATTTCATATCAGAAAAATAAATCACAAATAAACAAGGTTAATCCGGAGATTCGCTGGCAGTGTCTGTTTCTGAATCGTTCATTGAATCATCAACGTTAAAAACGTCTTTCGTGAAAAAAAAGTTGGACACAGTTATCAAGAAAAAGTCCTTCTTTTCCGGGATTCGAACCCACACCTACACCTAATAAGTTGCATGCTACGTTCACTCTTACCTACTGCGCCAAAGAGACAAGTTTAACATGTCCGTTGGTTGGTGTCTTTTATGTGTAAATATTTATTTAGTAAACTATAGCACCCTTTACTTGGATTAGTTCAATATTAAAAGTACATTTACGCCGAATGCACAACGTATAAGCATGAAACAGGTAAACAGGTAAATGTTAGCTAAAGATTATATCGCGAAATTTAGGTGTCCCGTACACAGGAAACGCGTGTACAGCTTTTATTATTCAATAGATTTGCTTCAAACTTTTAGCATCGATAAGGGACAAATATAGCCAGAATGTCAGGGCATTTTCATTAAGATATTTGTATCAAGTTAAATCAAATTACATAAAAACGGACGATTTGCAGTAAAATTACCGGGAAAATTTCATACAGAGCGATCGTCAATAGTTATTATGTTTTAAAAGTAAATAACTTAAAACCACTGCGATCATTTAATTTAGACTTTTGGCTGGAAAAGGCAAAAAAAAACAGATTAAAAAAATCTTTGATAATGAAAAAATGCTATCAATTTAAAACATGCAGTAAAGTGAAATTGTTAACTATAATACGAACAGTAAAGTGCAAAGTAACATATTTATCGATATAACATAGGCGTGGCGTGTAATCTAAAAATGAACCTGTGTATGGAAAAGTATCGGACGTAAATATATTGATTTTATAAAAACTGGTGTTCCGTTTGGACAATCGTGACTTTTTATCTAATACTAAACCGCGATGCACGATAGTACGATGACGAAAACTCGATGGTGCGATGACACAGTAATGAAACGGTGAAAAGGCGATGGCGATGGCATGATGAAGAAATCGCGGTGGTGCGGTAGTAAAATGGTGAATGTGTATGTAATATCGCGTTTTCATCATCGTACCATCGCATTTTCATCATCTTACCATCACGATGTGTCAGTAAAATGCATGTAGCTCAAGTCCTAAGGCATTTTTAGTAAGATGTTAACGTTTTAAGAAAGCAAAAAAAGAAACGGTCGGTTTTCTATTAATTTACTTGTAAAATTTCACACAGCGCGATCGTAAATAGCTGTCTTCTTTTATGAGTACTGTAAATCAATTTATACCGTTACGATCATAGAAATAAGACTTTTTGCTGGAAACTGCAAAAAAAGACAGAATAGAAAAACATTAAAAAATGACAGAATGGCAAAAATTTAAAAACATGATATTAGTAATCGGTCGTAAATAAATTGTTCTCATAAATGTTTTTTGTTTCTTTGTATTTTTTTCTGTAATTTTTGATATATTTAGTTATAATGGTTTTAAAGTTCATAAAAATAGATAAGTTGAGTATAGACGTAGTTTCATGGACAGCGGAAGTCTTTATCTTCGTTTCTTATGTGTAAGTCAGTAAGGGACCCGCAGTGAGCTTACAGCGCATAGAGCTTACATGTGAGCTCTATGCGTCAAGTCGTGACGTATAGAGCTTACTTGCGAGATAAGCTCTATGCGTCGAAAAGGCATGATCGTCACGTATATGTGAAATTATGCCTAGGTTATACAGTATGAATGGTCTCATTGAAAGGAATCAGGAAGCATCACTATGTCCGCCCGTCTGTATGTACAGAGCTCTTTTCAGGCATGTTTCCTGTGGAACTCTACATGAAACTTCGCTGTCACAAGTATATGCAAATAAATTAAAGGCCCACAGGAACGTGGGACTAGGCACGCGATTACCCAGCACCACTGCCAACCCAACGTTTGCTACATACAAGATGACTAAAGAAATTACGGTTACATCGGACTGATAAACATGGTCTAAAGTGGTCTAGTCTTTAACACACTGGACTTTCATTCAATATATCGCATAGGAAGCGTCGTATGAGGCCCTTTCCAAACGCCCAGGAATCTACATTTTGGTTGTTTTTATACGAAAACTATATCTCGGCAGTGGAGTTCCAAACCCCCTCCCCTACCATTTTTATAGAAGACATGTTCTTCTTTTATCTCTCTCCTTTGTGCATTATGTAAAAATGAGCACAGCCCCTGACTTAAAAATTAAAAAAGATACGTTTCAACCCATGATCCTTAACTAATCATATGTACCCCTGCATCGCATTTTGTCGCTAACAAAACTCGGCCAATTTGTTGAGCTTCATTTCTTATAAGTATTTAAGAACTCAAGACAGATTGTGAAGCCTCGATATTTGGAATACATTGGTTCTTTATTGGGCGCAAATAATATGTAATCTTCAAAAAAAGGTATTCCGTGTTATTTAGAGATAAAAAACAAAACAAAACAAACTGACCGTACACTACAAACGTAGTTCTTTTGTGAACGAAATAAGTATGTTTCAGATTAAAATAACAACACATATTTATAAATAGAAGATTTTAGATTAGCAATATCTTTTTAGATTTAATCAGTACACCATCTGCGTAAGAATATAAATATTATATTTTCATATGTGATAATGACAGCAAACCAGCATTAATGGGGATTTGTTTTAATCGCGACAGTGCTGGTTGCACGACTTGTCACAGTGCAGACTCGGCCACTACTACGATCAAATAATTTGAACAGGAGTTTGGTGAAGGATGAAACTCAACACAGCCTTTGTCAGTTTTTTTTTTTTTTTTTTTGTAGTTTCACAGTGTTTTAATTGTATGCTAAACACAAAAAGAGGTTATAGAAAATATGCATAATGAATATGATTAGAAAACCAATCTAGTACCAGCGCAGGAGCTATTACAGGAGCTATTTGATCAAGTAGCGTCATGAGACAGAACGATTAATGAACACTTTTTTCACTTTAGGATTTAGATTAAAGCTAGCGTTTGTTTTATTCACTTTTTTTTTCAGTTTTTTTGACATTAGAACGTAGAAGAGAGAGAATATTAAACTATATTTTAGCCCTTACCCTGCTGAATATCTATAATGAACCTGTCCATCTTTCAGTTTGGACAGTACAATGAACTGTTAAACGGGGTGCTTACAAAAGGATACCGACTGAATGGCGAACAGTGCAGATCATGATCAGACTGCACGGATGTGCAAGTTGATCATGATTTATACTGGTTAGTATGAGTAGTAACTCCAGATCACAGCAGTGTGGTTTAGAAATTTTTTGGTTGGATTTAACGTCGCACCGACACATAATAGGTCATATGGCGACTTTCCAGCTTAATGGTGGAGAGAAGACCCAGGTGCCCCTCCGTGCATTATTTCATTACGAGCGGGCACCTGGGTGAACCACCAACCTTCCGTAAGCAGCTGGATGGCTTCCTCACATGAAGAATTCAACGCCCGAGTGAGGCTCGAACCCACATCGATGAGAGGGGAAATGATTTGAAGTCAGCGACCTTAACCACTCGGTCACGGAAAGGCCCCGTGAAAAATCACTGAATGAGATATATTATTTCGATTTTTTAACAAAATTATTAAGGATTTTTAAGTACATCCTTGACGACATTCATTAAATATTTGCACGTCATCGTTTCTTTTCCAGCGCGCCGCTATGCCGTTTGACGCCATGAGTAATAATTGTGACGTCAAGAACAGTTGTATAATAATTTACTGTTTTCTGCCTTCTTTGTTTAATAGGGAAAAAAAATCGGATAATGTTAAAATTCCAATTTGATGCCTATTTAAACGATAGTATCGACGAATTCCATACCTATAAATGTATTATTCAGTTTAGAATTTTCAGTTTCTTATCAAGTATTTTGGAAAATTATACACATGACTCATTTTATATCAAATATTCCCACCGGAATTCATTCCCGTCGAAAATATTTCCCATGGGAATATTTTAAAAGTCTTCCCATGGGAAATATTTCCCATAGGAAATGATTCCCATAGGAATGTCCTCCCATGGCCAAAATATGGGAACGGTTTCCCATGGGAAAATCTGTAAAATGATAAAATGACAAATAACTTTTTCCAAAGTCATGTTATGATGCACCTAGTGTAAAATAAATTTTAAAGATAATGATTTATCATTTTAAGAAACAAATATATTTCCCATGGGAAATTCCCATGGGAAATCCACTTTCCCATGGGAAATTTATCATATGTTCTTCCCATGTGAAAGTTATTTTCCCATGGGAAAGTGTATTTCCCATGGGAAAAGACCGCATTCCTATGGGAAAATAGCATTTCCCATGGGAAAGTTAAGTTTTTAATGTTGACTGCTGCTTTGTTGGTGGTATAAAATCAAATTGAAAAGTATGGCGTGCATGAGAATTTGAAGTACTTTACTTTTGCGAAAGAATTTTTAAGATAGCATGTACAGAAGTACTTGCTGTTTTTGCCACATATTGGCGTGGCAAATTAAAATTGGCGGCCATTTTAAGTGAACTACAGAAAAAATGAATTCGGGTAACCCGAGGTAACTTTAAAAGAAAAGCGTGTTTATAAGGGAAACACATCAATTTTGAAATGAAAAACAGTTCAGACAAAACACTAACAAAAATGCAAATATTATGCAAGAGAAGACAATGCTGTTTTTGTTATTTGGCGTAGCACTGGCGAAAGGAAAGGATCTGAGACTATTTATCTCAGATCTTTAATAATTTCGTAATACCATACACATTTAAACACAAATGATAACATGGAAAAGGAAATGTACAAACTTCCTGATCTATTTGAATATCTTACACATGAAAACAACAGTATATTTTTTTTATATTTTTTAAAAGTGATATATTTTATGCTGTAGACATTCAATTCAGTGAGCTTTTTATGCAGTGGTTATTTAATTCAGTGAGATCTTTCTAGGCAGTAATTATTCCAGTCGGTGATCTATTTCTATGCAGTAAGTTCTTTCTATGCTGTAGTAATTCAATTCAGTGATATCTAGATCTTTCTATGCGGTAGTTAGTCAAATCAGTGATATCTTTCTAGGCAGTCGTTATCTAATTCAGTGAGTTCCTTCTACGCAGTGATACATCAAATTCAGTGTGATCTTAATCTTTCTATGCGGCTTTTATTACATTCAGAGACATCTTTCTATGCAGTATATAGTTATTCAATTCTGTGAGCTCTTTCTATGCAGTAGTATATCTAATTCAGTGTGATCCAAATCATTCTATGCGGTAGTTATTCCATTCAATGATATCTTTCTAGTCAGTAGTTACTCAATTCAAAGAGCTCATTCTATGCAGAAGTTATTTTAATACAATTTCTATATGTAAGCTATCTCATGTGTTTCTCACGCAATACAAACATTAATGTATGGTATACATAATACCGGTGTACCCCATCAATAATATCATATTGTATTGATATCTCGTTTCATTTCTATATTTTGTTGCTTATTATTGTTTTATAGAGAATAACAGGCTACTGTCTTTTGATATCAATGCTATCAGGTCGAGGTTGATATGGGTTGGAAGGAGTGAGATAACTGAACCCCATCCGCACATATCAGCCGAGACCTGATCCAGACTCCTGTCAGAGATACTTTAAAGTTTTTAAAAATCACTTAATTTACACTGATCCATGAATTTTAATTAACTGAACCGAGAATTATAATTTACAAAAATACTTTTGCTGATTTAAATAAAATGTGCGTGTCTTAAATTTGGCATTTATAAATCAAGAATAAGTATATCATACATTGTCAAGTGTATTGTGTGTATTGTAAATCTTTCCAAGAATCGATCCATGTAAATTTTGTGATGTCATCATGAACGTTTCACAATGACGTCATTCAGTGCTCTTGTCTGTGTGATAAAAGTAGAGACAACCATATTCAAGGAAATTTGTTTAGATTATAGAATCTGTTTAGAAAAAAATGTTGTGCAACATCGAAACTGGACTTTGTAATAAAATTCAGTCTGGAAAGAACCTAATGTAAAAATGAGTCCGTCAATATATGAGGAGCTTAATTTTGATATCAGGTCAATGACTTTTGTTTTATGACTGTGACCTTGACCTCTGAGTTAGGGATAAGGATGTTGCATTACACCATATGGGAAACATTCGTACCAAGTAATATTACAAAGTTATTGAAAGAAAAACCGTTGAATTGCAAGTGTGACATTGACCATGAAATAGGTTCTGTTTAATTTAGATGACAAGTCGTCTGATTATGGTAATATTGTTATCCCTTGATGGACGGCAGAGCTCTCGACCGGGCACGAAACCGATCTTGTTCATGCCATGTTAGCATTTGACTGCCAAGTGTGACCTTGGCCATTTAAAGTTAGGAGTTTGAAAGATGTACATGACACATTGTCTTATTATTGAGTAATTAGTGCCAAGTAATATTGAAATCCCATGATGAATGAAATATGGACCAAAAGACGGACCTGAAAACGAAATGACGGTCGGAAAAGCGCAGTCATATAGTCCCCTAAGCTGGTTTTGATCAGTCTGCGAGTAATTTCATCTTCAGTCTGCTAACTATCTTACTGTTGAGAAAAAAATAAAATATCAGTTTCATGACATTAAATTTGAGGGCATAAAAATCACCCCACACTTAAGTGGCAGTGGCCAGTTTCGTACGTTGGTTAATGTATTTTACAGGCATTATACTTAAATGGATTTTTTGTTGTTCGTAGAACATATTGGGGCCTAGGAGAGTAAATTTGAAAATTCCACAAATATGTGCTGATACCAGTGCGGAGAAAAAGTGATAATAAATCCATTTTTGACCAATTCCAGGGAAGTGTTGAGCGAATATATTGCATATTCTTAGCACTTCCTCGTGTGATATTTTAGTTTAAACAATATTTTATTATTTAAGCAACATACACATAATATGTACAACATATTTTTACATGTCAAATACATGGATTGGAAAACAAGCTAATAGCTTATGTAAATTCCTTTCCAAGTGTGACATTTTAAGCCTGATAAGTCCGTTGTTTCTATGATGATGATGATGACGATGATGATGGAAACGAGTTATTTACAAATGACTGACCTAAAACATATGTATATCGTATAAGTTCTTTCTTCTGCCGGCTTAATATACAGTATATATATTTTTGGAAAATGAAGTGCTATTAAATTTCTGCGTACTTTACTTCTGTGGAGTCTGTCTTCTCACGTTGATATTTCTGAGGTTCTGTATTCACCGATTTTTTCATTAATTTCAAACAGGATTATAATGACGGCTTGTATTTTCTGCGAATTTCAAATCTGCAGTCTTAGTGTCTTGCGCAGAAAATGCAGCAGATTAATTTCTCAAGCGCCTTGAGAATTGTTGCAGGTTATTTTATATACACGAACATGCAAAACAGACACGAAAAAAATAGCGGGAAGAAAACAATATTTTTAACGCATGTGACCAGACGAAAAGTAATGGCGGGAAGAAAAGTGCCTTTTGTATATCTTTTGCAAATTAAACCAGATAAAAATGTTTTCAATAGCATGAAAAAAATGTCTGTATTAGAGCGTCTAAACTTGCCCACCCTCACGCGCAAAATAAGCCAAAATTTACAATTTGTCTCTACGAGATAAAAAATGTAAAGTAAATCTGTTTTTATAGATTTCTAGCGTAATTTAATTTAATATATTCCGTCATTAGGAATGATTTCAGAACAGTTCTCATCATTTTGCAAAAATGAAATGTTCCATCACCCTATATGCATATTTCATGAGGTCCACACACTCTAACGTCCACTGAATGATGAAATGCATGATGGGTTAATATATAAAAATGATACTTTTACATTACTAAGTTGAAGAATTAAAAACAAAATATCGTATGTACAGTGAAACACCGCTCGCTCGAGCATCGATGACTCGAGCACCCGGGCTCGCTCGAGCAATTCATGTGGTCCCGGCCGATTTCCTTCTGTATATATATTAACTTTCATACCTTGGCGTGGCCTTATCGTAACAATTTTGCTGCTGTGTCGTCGATTAGCGTTTGAAGTCCCCAGAAATTTTAAAATATCAAACAAGCGATTGTAAACTATATAAAACGCGCAAAATATTTCACTTATGATTTTTCTATTTATGAACAAAAGCAAGTGTTACTGGTTTTTAACTTTTATATATCTTTCGCAAATTAAACTAGATGCAGTTGTTTTCAATAGCACGATAAAATGTCTATATGTGACAGTCTAAAATTGCCCACCCCTCATGCATAAAATGAGCCACAAATTAAAATTTGTCGCTGTGAGACAAAAATGTAAATGTTTTAATAATTTTCTGGCGTAATTTAACGTATAATGATATATGGGCATTTTCGCATCATTTTGAGAAAATAAAATGTCCACACCCTCTAAATAATAAAAATGATGCTTTACGGTACTAAAACACTGTTAATGGTGGTAAAATTAAAAAGACATGTCTCAATATTTGTTTTATGATTTTTTCGCACTGGTATCAGTGTTATTTTTGGAATATTCAATCTTACTGCCCCTTGCCCAAATAAATGATTTCTTTTTTCGTAAAAAAAATAATTTAAGCTTTGATGGGTGATTTTAGATATCTCAGGAAAATTTGACAGGTCTGTCTCTTGGGAAAAATCTCCAAGCATTCATTCATTTTTCACAACATTTACTCATTCGTGGGAATCCTCTTTTCAAAAAGCATCATAGATAATCTATTGAAACATCTGACTCTTGTATATTAAGTAACAATACAAAATCGGTCATTTCTACCTACGAAACCTGATTTTTATGTACATGCTTTAGTTTTTTCATGTCAGTTCGAAAGTAACAGAATGATTAATTTTCCTCATGAAAGGAAAGCTTTTTCTCTCTTCGGTCAGGACTGTCAATACCTGATGGGTTGGAAAATATATGAAACTGTTCGCTGCATAACACTTTGAGGTAGTTTGGCTTTAAACATGTTTCACATTAACTGTGGGTAATCAAATGCCGATTATGTCTTTTCAGAGCATTTCAGACAAGACTGATAAACCTTACAATCATTTCCCTAGGGAAAATCTTTAGAATTGACTGGCTTTTGACTCCTGTGCAACTACATAATATTGTTTTTAAAATTAAGTTTTTAATATCTTTGTTTATTTTCAGTCTAGTGTCTAATTACTTGCTCTGCTCTATTTTCATTGACGATACAATGATAGATGATTTATAGCACACTTGTTGCAGTTCCACTTTAAGATAAATATCAAATTTTGATACCATATGTTCCGGTAGTTATTATCTTGACTTGAATTGTTTCAGTAAAAGAATAAGGAACAAACATCCAATTAGGATTAGCCAAGTTTAATACACGAAACAATGAAACGAAATAAGTGCCTAAATAAGTAAGAAGAAATCATTTTTTATTAAGGATACAATTCGAAATGATGATAGATTATAATTGTACACTGTCAGTGTTTATTTAGATCGATCCATCGGAATGTTTATTTACACACAGATATAAACATTATACCATGGGAATTCGTAGCACATAATATTTAGACTGAAGTCGGAAACATTTTCCTGAAACGATTATTTTTCGTGTTAAACCTTGTGCTTCCAGAGATAATAACCAAGGTGTTTATTTACAAGATTCTTATCATTACTTCAAACCAACGGACACTAGTTTATGTTCCAAAAATGTAAACAAAATAAGAAAATCAACTGAAATTTATTTTGTAAATTAGGGCGCCAATATAAATTGAGTTGATAAGAAAGTGCTAACTACAATAAACGCACTGGAAAGCTATTTCGGAAAAAATACATCGGTTTAAGCGGATATTATTTTATGCAAAATTACAGATATCGTTATTTGTATCTGTTCTGGTCGTTCTGAACATGGATATTTTTCGGAAGGTTTGTATCCCTACATGTATATGTAATTAGATACTTTTTCTAGTAAATTTAAAAGGAAAGTTTGTTTTCAGTAAAATAGTTTAAAATGAAGTATGTATCACTTAGGTATTTAAATGTTCATTTTTTATTTGTTCTGATATGTTGTTCAAAAAGTGGGACAAATGAATATTAGCTTTCATTTAGTAAAATTCATTGCCAGGACGCTGTATTTGTTACTTTGTGATTTGTGAAAGGTGAACTGTTAAATTTCAGAGTTCGCATGCTAGTTCCCACACACTGGATTCAGATTCATTGGTAATGGAGGCCTTGTGTACTATGCAATACAAAGGTAAGAAATTACAGCTAGTGATCGTTTGATGCAAATAAGAATTTTACTTGTATAACAATTTCAAATAAAGAAAATATAGAGAAAAAAATGAATTAAAATATTTTGTACCTTAGCTCCATTTTTTTCGGATCGACAAAAAAATTCTAGTGCCTAAATTTACAACTAGATAGATTAACAGTGTATGTAAAGGTCTGCCTTATTAGCTATATACAACACTTACAAACCGATTTTATTACTGTTATTAGAAGTTAACATAAAGTGATAAAATCAAATATATATTGTGTTTCATCTATAGTAAAAGTTACAGTGTATGGTTTTTAATCTAATTCAAAGTACTGTTAAATCAATGTATGCATGAATTTGGCAATATTATGTTTACATAGACTATAAGAGCGATTGTTGATATTTTCAAATTTGGTTGCGTTATCTATTATGCCTTATCTGAAATGTTAACAAAATATAATGTATTATGAATGTACAAATAATTTGAGATTATAGAAAAATCTTTTAAATGTAAACAATGAAAACAAGAATATATAACATGATAGTGTTTTTGTCAATCTGCAAATTTCATTGTAAAAATCTAAGACAAACATCCGATAAATAGTATGTATTTATTCTGGAAAAAAGACATCATAAACTCTTGGGGTTTTCCCACATCTTACTAACTTTTCACATACTTCTAGAATAATAATTCATTGAAGAATATCTCAATTTACATTCTTTTCAAACAATAGACATCTTTTAGTAAAGAACTTGGCGTCTAATTAAAACATCAAGCATACTTCCTGAAATATGGAAGAAACAAAGATTGCGTAGTTTGATAATATTGAAATCTTGATATATGTGTTTTGTTTAGAAATACGATATAATTAAAACATACACATGCGGAAGCTTTTTATGTATTTGATGCAATTCAATACAGCTGCCGATAAAACAAGAGTCAATAAACTTCTGGAGCATGTAAAACAAATACCAGCATGACCAGATAGACAGAGTTGTCGAAATGATTACTCAACTGAATTCATTCATTTAAGATTTAAATGTATAGTCCAGTTTTTCTACTACAAGATCTAAACACAAATACATGGTACAAAAGTACAGATGTTGTCTTCAAAACCAATTTCTCCCAGAATTTTATACAAAGGATATTTCCTGTATTGTAATCTCGTTATTGTTATTTTGTTCGAAAATCTTCAAGATGAATACGTAGCTATACATGTATTTTTAATAATATGTTGATGTGAATATTCTGTTCTAATTGTATTATAATCATTGTTGCAGAAAACTACATTCATGTGTCAACATTTGCTGTTATTAACAGGGATATACACAGATCATTGTGGATTATAAATGAAAGTAAGTAAAATGTCTTCTTCCTTTATATTACAGATTCTGTTGATTAACTTTTGTCCAATAATAACTTGACATTCACAAATTTTATTCAAGTATGTAATAAATGATTAAAAAATGATGTTTTGTCATTTTATTCAAACGTCCATACATTTGTAATAATAAAATTTTAAAGCTGATTTTAAACAATAAACTGCTACGAAATTTTTTTTCACAATTCATACAATAAATGTTTGCATTAACAGAATGAAAGTATGATAGGTGATAGGTGATAGAAAATCATGCAGTCATATATTAAAGAAAACCGGAATTCTGAAGCTATAAATTGTCTTTAAATATATATAAGGGCTAAGGTATGTATTTTGGAAGTTAATACCCATGAATTCATCAAAATAGCTGTATTATTCTTACCAACCGCGCATGATGAAACTGTGTTAAAGTAACTACTTTTCTTAAAAAGAAATCATATTTAATATTATGTTTTTATTACTTTCAGGTTGGATCTTTAAAAGCGACCACGTTACCTAACTGGAATAGCGTTTTGAAGGAGATGTATATTCGTATTGCTTTGAATATTACAAATATATGGACATTTGTTTTCGTAATGTGAAATGATGACGTTTCTCGAAAATGTCAGGACAGAAAATTCAATAATTACATTCTAACCATATCACGTTGTGTAAGATGTGCAAATAGTGACAAAAAATCATGATGGAATATATTGAAAATCTTGTAATCTTTAACAATTTGTAATTATTTCTATGATGACTTATGGCAATACATGCAAGCAACATGTATTTTGTCTATTTACAGAAAGTTAAATGCAAAATGAATTGTATTCTTTTTCACACAGTATCAGTTACCTTGGACATTCAGTTTTCTGAAACTTATCAGAATTTTACTCGTTATCTTGGCTTTCCTGTATATATTTATTCTTTATTAGATGACATATACATGTATAATTACATAACACAGTGCTTAACACAGTGCTTAAATTCTGATAGCAACAGCAAAACTCATCTTTTCATCAGATTTCAGAATGTCTAGAATTTTGAGTGCAATGTTATCACTCATTTTATTTATCTGATTTAAGATAGATACACACAATATCAACATAGGTCGCTTATCAGAATTCTGATAGCCATAACAACGGTCAGATTTTCTTCTGTCAGATTTCAATTGTTTTGTAACGGCTTATCGGAATTCGGATACATTATTTATTTCCTCTGTTTATAATTCAGATAGTAAAGTCAATGTTCTTGTTTTCTACTGCCTACTCTCAAATGGTGTTTATCTGAATTCGGATAGCAAACGCAACGCGCAGTTTCTCTACTGTTCGGCTCCAGATCGTTTTACGCTGTGGCTTAGGCGAATTCGGATAACAACGATAATACATACACAAGATCTATTTCATATATTCCTGATGATATGCAAAACTTATAGTTATTTCAATTCAGATAGCAAAGTCAATGCTAGGTTTTTTGAACTGCATGATTGCTTATCTGAATTTGGATAGCAAAAACGAAACACAATTTTTAGTCAGTATTTTATAGACTTGTCTGAATTCGGATAATAATACAAACTCACAATTTGGTCAAGTGTATTTACTTGTTCGTTTAATGATCAGGTACAAGGTCTCTTCCGTAAATTATCGTATTTGGTAAAGTGTATATTTGCTTAGGACAGCGTAGCATAATGAATATTGGATTTAATCTGACAGTATTTTGTATTTGTATAATTGATATAAAATGAATTGAAGATAATCTAAGTCTGCCTTTTATCTGATTTCGGATAGAGCAGTTTTCTTATACATATTTAGATATGCGGTTTCCTGTTCCCTGCTCGAGGTGTCTTATATTTAATATATATTCATGATTATTAAAGTTATGAAACATTTACTTGTTCTTTTTGTGATTTTATGATAAGTTCTCGATAAATCAAGCATTTTGACAGTTTGGAAACTGTCAAATACAATTGGAACCTGTTATATGTAGTCAAAAAGGAGCCCCTTTGAAATGATATATACACAATGGAGACCGACCATAAGTCTAGAACTACGTTTCTACATTTTAGAACTTACTTTTGTATCTTAAAATATATACTTTCGTTCTGTCTTATGTTACGAGTTATTAAACGTGTAATATTTTCTTAAGACAAGAGGAAATAATTTTGAAATTTTGAATTGAACAATAAAAATAGTAAACATTGAAATATTTGTCTCTTTAACGTGAGAGTAGAAAAATATTTTTCCCCTGTTATCAAAGATCTAAAACATGAAAAAGTTAGCACTTCTTTTACTGTTTTCTCTTTTCTTAAATTTTAATTTGTATTCACTGTTGTGTGCAACCAGATTTATTTTAATTCTATTGTGTTTCTTTTTTCATGAAGAAAAGTGTGGTAATAATAAAACAATAGTAACAAGTTGATTTAAAAGTGTTCAGCTTGCAGTGCCTCATCCGCCATTCCTTTTAATCTGCTTATGAATCGAAGTTTTAAACAAATTATGTTTTCCATTGTGTTCTTTTGGCCTTTGACAGGTATGTCTCCTTCAATATGTGATTCGAGCAATAACTACAGGTTTCAATTCTGCAAATCCATTAAGGAGCTAAAATACGTATAAGTTAGCAACTGAACTGGATCTGTGTCTTTTCTTCGTATAATTGATACGTTTATTACATTTTTTTCACTAAATGTTTGTCTTGTCTACAGGAAGATATTGTATTTAGTAAAAATCGGATCGGTATAATACAGTGATAGTTTGGGGAAAATATGTTCGTAAGAATATACCAACTTGCAGCGAAGCACACTTTCCTTTTTACTACTATTTTAATAAGCAGTACTGATCAGAATGTATGCTATTACAATTATATTTTTTCTTTACCTGTGACAATTTTATATGTACTAAGACCGCCCATATTTCACCTCGGAGACTTGTATAAAAGTTTTAAGGTTGTAATAGAATAGATGACAGCGAAAGAACAGTGGTTAATATAATTATTTTTATTATTATTATTATTATACCAGATTTATATAGCGCCCCTTTCATGATCAATTTCACGTTCAAAGGCGCTTTACATAGTTCAAATGCAGCCACACAGGGCGTATAATTCATCCTCTACTAGTACAGACACAGAGCGATCTGACCAGAGGGACAGAGTGAGACAAAGCCCCCATGACAGAGAGATCAGAAATCAGATACAGGCTTTTCCGGCTTACTTAGCCTAGCTCGTTGCGAATAGACAGCCTGGTTCGTTAACGTGTCCAGTGTATAGCACTGATACACGCAAGGATTGCCTGGGTTCCTGACCAGTACACCTCTAGTTGGGTGGGAAACACTGAAAATCGTTTCTGAAAATTTCCGAGTAGCTGCCGGGAATCGAACCCCGACCTCAGGATTGGAAGGTCAGTGTGCAAACCACTGAGCTATCCGTCCACCTCACAATAATATGTCAAAAAGATATAAAGGCACAGTAACAACAAACGCAGACATTAGTTTATCAGAAATAAACCTGAACAGATGAAAGAGTTTTATGTTTTGTTTAATGTAGGGAGACTTTGTTTAAGGCACGTGGATTTCCTTGTTGAATATTCATCCTAACTCCACTTTCCACCAACTCTCGACCCTTTTATTTACTCCCCAACCCTTCCCTGTGCTTTCCTGTATTTTGTATATAATTAAAGTGTACTTGTTCTTGGACCGTCCACAATATTTTTCCATTACAGCTTTTTTTGGTGTGGGCCTACTTTGCGGTATATGGCTCTATAGTGTTCTACGTTAAACCTCCACAATGAGAAAAAGTTTTAAGAAAGTTAGACTGCATTAGTTGTAAACACCTCTGCACGCGCACTTTATATCGATTTACAATAATCAAATAAACATGATAAATAAACACACACTAGTATATAACAATGTCAAAGCAATGACTGCAGTTGAACTCTCGAATATTTGGATATTAGTACAATTCACATTATACATTACAGAGGTCATTATGTTATATAAGCGTTATACACGCGCATGCTCTCCAAATACCGGTAACATAGTTTAGATTTAACTTTTGAAACCTAAAATTACAGTACACAAAATAACGCTAGTTTAATCAATGTCCTGTTTTGAAAGTTTTATAACTGATGCACAATTACAAAGTACAAACCTATTACATAATATGATTTTTGACATCGTTCTCTCAGGTTAATGCGAAACCAGGTTTTGTTTCATGTACACAAAGACTTCTTTTTGACAGGAAAGTGGAAAATAAGATATTTGTCAACATGTATTATGCTAATTTTAATATCTTTTATCCGCTGTGCAGAAGAACGCTTTTGGCCGAACTTTGATTGCAGTGTCATAGTTTTTCAAATGGTTTGCATCTAGAGGTCCAAATTTCCCGGGGGAACCAACAAATTTCCATTTCCAAAACAGGGATGCCATATACAGGACATATCTTGACCCCAAGGCATTGTCTTCTTCCTACGGAAAATGGCATCCACCTTGAAAGAAACACATACATTTAAAGGTTAAGATATTTTTTGTTTAATTTTCCACCTGATGATCCACCGTCTGCGTCTTTTGATAAATGTAATGTTGCAAGCCAACAACAAAACCAACGTTTCAATTAAGTATCAAGAGTTTATTTCAACAAATGGCTGAATGTAAAAAATGAAATGTTTCTACATTTTTTCTCATCTACTTTGAATTGCTCGCTCTGTATTTACTTCTTAACATATATCATTAAAATGTAGCTAACTTCCGATTTCCGTAAAATGTTGTCCCTACTAAGAGGTTGTCCATCCGCATCTAAGAAGCGTTCAGGGCGAAAATTCCATGGATCTCCCCATATTTTGCTATCATGGTGGACTCGCCAGATGTTAGCGATGATCTGCAAAACACAATAAAGACGTCAATTGTATGCTAAAATATAGTCAGGGTAGTTCATTTTGTTAAACATGTTAAATATATACCGAAAAACTGAGTTATATATATACGAACTTTACAATGTAAGGATCACTTTTACTACATGATTACAGTAATTGCAAATTCCATACAAACAAGTGAAAAGGGAAATACACAGGTTAAAATATGTTGTGCAAATAAAACATTTTGTCTTCACTTTTTTTTCCACTTCTTATCTGCTTAATAGATTTTTTGTTTGTTTTTTTCTAAGAAGTCCTGAATAGGAAAAGGCAAGCCGATGGTAATATCTAATCATTCCCAAAGTCCCTTTCGGTATGTCGTAACCTTCTAAATCGTTGATATCTCTTCTACACACACGACCTACGAATGTCGGTACCACCGTCATAAGTCTGTGTACTTCGAGTTCTAATGCTTCTAGATTTGGGCAATTAATTATGTCTGCATGAGTTGGCTGACGGTCTCTGGCAATGTTTTTTTTTCAATCTCTTTAAACACCTTGTCCTGGTACTCCGGGTAGATTATTAAGCACAAAATAGTGCTTGTGCAGTTTTTAAATCCTACCAGGACTGAACTGTTTCGATATTTGTCTTCTGGCCTGTTTCGTCGGGCCCTTAAGGGTGTTTCTCTTGTTGCTCTGTCTTCTGAAAAGGCATTGAGTACGTACGTTTTTGGTTCTTAAGGTTTGCTTTTTATATATTTATACATGAGCATTTTTGTGTTTTACATGCCATGCCTTTTTGTTTCCATTACGTGTGTAAGAGATTCACCTGGAGTGGATTACTTTTATTTACACTGTCCCGTGTCTTTGGAACATGGTGGGGGTAAGAGTGAGGTTGAGTGCGCACCATAAACCGGTTTAAGCTCCCCAGTGGTGTTTTTGCCACTGACCGTTCCAAGGCGGTGCCCCACTGTGTTCCATTGTTTGTTTGTTTGTTTTGTCCTTATGTGTTGGCTTTGTGTGTGTGTGTGTATGTGTGTGTGTGTGTGTGTGTGTTGCACGCGTCTGCGTGTTCCATTGTTTGTTCGTTTTGTCCTTGTGTATTGGCTTTGTGTGTGTGTGTATGTATGGTGCACGCGTCTGCGTGCTGGGGGTTTCGTTTTTAAGAAGGCTGCGTTTTTGGTGCGTGACATTCCCTGTTTGATATTTGTCTTTGTTTGTTTTTTTGTTATCATCGACAATGTTGTATTTATTCCTGTAATACCAACAGAGCGATAGCAGTAAAAAAAATCCATGTCTCTGTTGTAAACACGTGTTTAAATAAAAAAAACTCATGCAAAAGCAATCTTATCTTATTTCGTATATGTCTTGCTTTGAGCAAGAAATGCACACAGAATGTTTGACATGACTTATCTTGTAAGATTTATTCTAGCAATCTGTCTGTCCCGTCTGTCTATATTGAAATACAGCCATGATAATGTCAATTATACTGATATGACCTTTTTCATTATTTTATTATTATGATATTGATAAAATATATGTAGATATTTACTTATTTATATAAAACGGCCACATTATAAAACAAACAAAACATATTAGAAATGGTAAGGGCAAAGAATGCCTTATTTTATATAATTTATAGTTGTTATCAAATGGTGCCAGTAGATAAATCTTACATTACGAACATACGTATATAACTGAGGAGATTCATGCAAAATATGTTTGAAATTATTATTATTAATGATGATGAAAAGCCATTTACTTCATTTCCCCTCTAAATAATAAATGTTAAAATTCCAGACAGTTTATTTGCATTCTATACACTATGTAGCATATATATCGTCATCATCTTACCTGTAAATCGCGGCGTTCCACCGCAATTCAAAGCGAACCACCGGCACTTGACCGCGATGCGCTGCGACATGTCTTCGCAATACACTTCAATCGATTTATTGCTTCTGATCGCGGTGTAAGCTGTTAAATATATGACAAGGGCTGCCTGAAAAAACGCGCATTCCCGCGGCTCATAAAATTGTCCGCGCTAGGGTCCAATCGCGGGGAAGCACGGACTTTGAAAGATCCGCGAGCCAGAGACTGTATAGTTATCTGCAATCTTGTGTAAAAGCCAGTTAATGATAGGACTACAGACTTTTTTCCGTGTAATATCGGAACGAGACAATGGGATAAGTCAAGGTCGACAATTTTTACACTCTTTATTGATGAGTTATCATCCCTATTACGACCAAATTGTGGGTCAGATATCTTTATTACTAACGATATTCCTGATATCATATGTCTATTATTTGCTGACGATGTAGCAAATTGTGCTGTAACGGCGGTTAAACTGCAACAACAGCTAAACTATGTGTATATGTTTTGCCAAAATACTGGTATGTAGGTACATCTTGATAAGACGGGAATTATTGTCTTCCGTAACGGTGGCACACTTTGAAATTATGAAAAATGGTATTTCAGAGGGATGCCAGTTAATAATACTCCTGTATATAAGTATATAGAATTATTGATCACACCCAGATTATCTTGGAGTTCTGCACAGGATAAGTTAGCAGCACAAGCTCAGAAATCCATATTTCCAATCATTCGCTTTCAAAAACCATTTGGATATTTCCCTAAACATGGATAGTTTAAAGTTTTTGATGCGGCAGTTAAACCCATTTTATGCTACGGGTCTCAGATTTGGGGGTATGAGTATTCTAATATTATTGAAGCTGTACATAACAGCTTTTGCAAGAAGCATCTTCGTGTTAAAAAAACTATTAATAATTGTATTGCTCTCGGGGAATGCGGTCGCCTCCCTTTATATAGAACATACTTCACAAATTATATCAAGTATTTGTGCAAATTATTACAAATGGCGGACAGCAGGTACCACAGAAATTGTTATGAAATGCTAAAATCACTAGATGAAGCAGGACAGATATGTTAGGGTTCTTAAGTAAAGAAAATGTTGTATACGTATGGCTATGGATATGTTTGGATTGCACAAGATAAAGGCGATGTCAGTATGTTTATTCAAATGTTCAAACAGCGCTTAATAGACTGTTTAAGTCAGAATTGGCATAATGATATAAACAGTTAAAGTCGCTGTGAGCACTACAAACATTTCAAAACATTATTAAATACTGAATGATACCTGCATATTAATATACCTTTAAAATATAAAATTGCATAATTATGCGAAATTTAGATGTTCAAACCAAAAGTTTAGATTGAAACAGGCAGACATGTGAATATCCCTTGAGATGCAAGGATATGTCAGTATTATGTAGAAAGCAATCATATCAATGTTGTAGTATGGTGGCATATTTCTGCATACGATAACCAGACAAAATTCGCGAAAACATATAAGCTTTTCGCGAAAACATAAAAGCTTTTCTCGATAGGAACTGCAAATATTAAGTGGATAAGTTTGTGTTAGTGCCCACTTCTGCATAAGAAAACCAGATAAGTTTCGCGAAAATGGACCAAATTTTCATGAAAAACGGTAAAGTTTTCGTGAAAATAAAATATTATTTTCGCGAAAACATTTTATTTTCACGAAACCTTTACCGTTTTTCATGAAAGTTTAGTCCATTTTCGCGAAACTTATCTGGTTTTCCTATGCAGTAGTGGGCACTAACGCAATCTTTTTCCATTTAATATTTGCAGTTGTTTCCGTGAAAAGCTTTTATGTTTTCGCGAATAATTTTCTGTTTTTCGTGAAAACTCGATACATTTTCGCGAAACTTATCTGGTTATCGTATGCAGAAATATGCCACCATATTGTAGAATGTAAATTTCATGTATTTTTCCAATGTCCAAGATTTGGTACAATTCGTAATCAATATCTATACAACTGGTATACATTTGGTACTACGGTAAACGACTTTTATGAATTGTTAGAAAGTGACAATCCTGAAAAAAATTAAGAGAATACCTGTGTTTGTTCAACATTCGGTTAATACATAGATACTCATCATGCACTCACCATTTACCTAATGATGTGAACGATAAAAGGGAGAATATTCACTTTGTTCCAGTATTGTATAATGGATTAAACCTTAAAAGAGTTGTTTTTCTTTAAAATGCTGGGTACACAACTGTATGTATGTGTGGCCTATAATTGCAAAATAAAATTGTTGAGTTGAATTGAGATGAGTTGAGCCATACCTCTGGTATTGCAAAGTGAAAAAAACTCAAGTGCACAAATTCACATGCTGGATAATGTTTCTACATGGTTTCATTTTGCAAGTGAGAAACTTTGTTTTTCGAACATATACTAAATTGTCCACAGTGTACATGAAGAATGCCGCATGCTTCCAAAACTCGGGAGATATCATCATTTTTTTTTTTCAGTAGAGACAGGTTTGTTAAGATATAGAAACTTTAAGCACCGTACTTGTGAAAAAATATGACATGAAACTACACAAAATGACATTAGTCATTTTATTTCGTTTCCAGACTACATTTTGCTCAAAAATATTGTTGACATATTACTTTAATGTTTACAAGCTAAACAATAAACGTATTACATTAGTTGTTTCAGATTATTGAATATATCAGAAATTGGTGTTTCTTTTTTTGATAAACAAGAAACATCAACAACAACACGTGTAGCGTTTGTTCGTAGATAATTATTAATTTCCAACGTTAAGCCTTCATCAGGGAAGAATAACAATAAAACCAACGGACGTGACGTCGTTAAACAACGTCGCGTAAAAAAGGCGTAAAAATGTATATAAAGTTTAGATCTACATTATTTACAATGTTAAATGAATTTTTTTTTTGTTTCTTTTTTTTAAATATAAAAAGTTCAATAAACTGTTTATTTTCTAATCTGATGTGTTCATTTATCGCTCGGGTAATTTGAAGTCATAAACTTGAACCTTTCAGCAACTTAGTACAGTGAAAATATCTATCTTATCATTAAATTGAAATTTATCCAAAACTGCAACTCTGAGCTTCAGTTTTTCTGACATCACCCATACCATGCATGTATAAATTCTTCTGACGAAGATACAAAACCTCCAGCAAAGTCAAAACGTTAGGAACAGTAAGTTATAAATGGTATATATAAATCTTTTTTTAAGCATATAGTTTGACTATGTTTTGTACGTCTAACTAAAGAATTGTCTTTTCATAGGATGTAATCAGATTTGAATTTTAAAGACAGCATTCTGTAATTAAACACATTTATTTTTATACAGGTATCGGAATGTTTGCTCGTGTTCGAGGTATTTCTCCAATATGACATACTGGATATATTTTTAATCGGCTAAGGAAATAACGTCATTAGAAGACAGGAAAAATCTGCCACACAACAATTTAAAAATCGTGTCTGGAACGATCATTTTAGAAGTGACACTGGTTATAAAGATGGTCGTTCGTTGATAGAGGACAATCTTTAAAACATAAAACCTCTAAGTGTAGAATACTGTCGAATCTCAAACGTTTCTGGATACAAATGTGGTTCCTCAAGTTTATGTGGAGGTTCGGCTGACCGTCTGAAAGACATTGTGTCCTCTTTTCTCCTGGCATTGCTAACAAATAGAATTTTAAGGGTCGATATGACAAGTCCCTTCCTGCGAGCTAAAGAAGTTTCTACTGTCAAATATTAACAATTTGTCAATGTGTACCCCTTTTCTGAAGACTGTTCCTAAGAAAATTTTCAGTAATATTAATTATGTTTCTGGAAATACAAAGAAATTCCTGAATCAAATTAATTATTTTAATTTTGACAGAATCTGGACAACAAAAGTAAAATTTTTACGATTTAACGCCTTTGCAGTCGGTGGGATAAGACAGCATAAACAAGCTGAAACACGACTGATATGGTTGTTGAATATTACAAATGAAGAAGCAATACATTTAGTACTGCATACTCTGTTTAAACCAAACCAATGAATTTTGAAGGATGCTGTACAATTCTTTGATAATCGAATACTATGGGGGCATTTAGTGTGTAGCCATATTCGAATTGGAAAAAATCCAAGCATTCCAGCGGACAAAACATTTAGTAGGGAATATTCAAATGAGACTATGATATTTGACTTTTTGGAAAGGTACGACGATGTCCGAAAATATGTCATTTACATTGCTTCTAACATCTTGCCTTTATCAGATATCAGGTTATTACTCCTTCGATGTTATAATCATATACTCATAACATATTTCTTGTCATCACGTATATATTTGCAGTTTCATTGTCATAACGTTCTTTGTTCAATTCAAATATACTATCAAGTATTAATATTGACAGTTTTACAACTCTCAATTTTTTTCTTGATGTCAGTGTTAAGATTATAAGGCCTTTGATAATTCAGATATTCAAAGTAGAAATTACCTTTTTAGTTTGAGACCAACACCACAGGAAAGAATTTCTAAAAATATGATACATAAAGAACACTTTATGTAAAACAGAACATAAAACAAAAATATTCAACTAGTAATGCTTCTAGTAAAACGTGACTAAAACGTGTCTGACTACTAAAATTATTTTTAGTTGTTTCGATACTTTGGAACAAAAAACGTTAACGTTATATCTAGTGACATGTTAGTGTGGTGCAAAAACTTTTAATAAAAGCTGTTACATCATGTATTATATACAGTGGTATGTTTAGGACATGCACTTATTTTTTAAAGATCTTATCTCGTGCGCACGACATTTTATCTCTGCGCACGATATATTATCTCAAGCGCACGACATCTTTTCTCAAGCGCACGACATCTTTTCTCGTGCGCACGACATCTTATCTCGAGCGCACGACATCTTATCTCGAGCGCATGTCATATTATCTCGTGCACACGACATCTTATCTCGTGCGCACGACATCTTATCTCCTGCACACGACATCTTATCTCGAGCTTACGACATCTTATCTATATATATTAGCGCCCTTTGTGTGTATTTAGGTCATCAGTAAAAACATACGGACAAGTAGATAGTTAGGGTCCCGCATTTTCATATGTTATTTAAACTTCACACAAGTACATGTTTATCACATCATTTAGGAGATCAGTGCACATAATTAGTCATCCCATCTTCAAAATTAAACGAATATAATTAATAACACTGACTGCATGTTAGAACAGCAACAAATCGTGGTTCGACTGAAAATATCATTTTGCATATTGTCAGAAAAGTTGTTAAATTGCATGCATGAATTAAGGAGAACCGGGGAAATTCTTTGATATTTTGGCGAAGTCTGCATACTTATAGCGAATAAGATATGGAGCAAAAAGTGGCAAACATATTCCCGTTTGTGAAGAAGACTCCAAATTTTGCATGAAAAAAAGTTACTCTTAGCGTGATATTGAAGATATTTTAATGGTTGCAATTCAGGTAAATCTATCAATCTATATCCAAATCTGGATATCGAAATACCATATAACAATTTACGCAGTTTCAAATTGTGGTTGTCAATATTAGATGTTGTTTACCTTAACTAGAAAAAAAGTTACGTTTCGCGTGAGAAACTTTGAACTATTTGCGAGGTGTGGGTAGATGCATTTATCAAAAACCTGTCAAAATGCGGATGCAGAAGTCATGCATTAAATTAAACATTGACGAATATTTCAAACAAGATAACAACAAAAAAACTAGTATATCCTTAATGTGTGATTTTTGCCTATGCAATGAAAGGATATAAGGATATTAAATAAACCAATAAATAAATAAATATTGATAATAACAGCTTTGCACACGGTTCGAATACGAGATTTGTTCACAAGTGTAGCAGTTGTAATTAGGTAAGGGTTTAGATGCAGTTACCCTAACAGACACATTGATAGGTCCCTTTGGCGATACACAATATGCCCAGTTGCACAATAAAATATATCATAGAATGACAAAGTGTTTCAGTGACAAAAATATATTATAACTATATATCTACTGCTACTGTTGATTTAAAGTTGTGTCCTGGGCTGTATTGTATAGAGCAAGTCACATAACTCTGATTTTTTAACATTCTATGTCTGGCATAATTCAATTTAATATTCCCCGCCGAAAGCGAATGGACATAGTTTTGTCGTCGTCCGTCCGTCCGGAGCCATATCTAGGAAGTGGTTCTAAATATTTTAATAAAACTTCATCTGCATGTTTATCATTATAAGGAAATGTGGCCTGTAAAGTTTCAGTCAGATTGCCCAAGTAATACAAGAGTTATGATACTTTGTAGTTTCTAGTGTTAACTATATAGGGTACTATAAATATGGCAATTTCTGCTTTATAACTTGTGACAGATTTGACCTAGAACTATGAAACTTAAACTGAATTTAGATCACCATAATGTGGTAGTGCACACGTATTTTCGTCAGGATTTCTTTAGAAACTTCAGAGTTATTGCCCTCTAATTGTTTAAAAATCCACATATTTGTACATAACAAACTAACCAGTTGGTAGAATTTCATTAAACTTCTTTCATCTTTTTCCATGATCATTTATTATCAACACGTGTAGTTGTGTACCCACACCTGATCACCCCCTAGTTACACACCCTCCCCCTCCCCATACAACCACCCCACATTTATTCCATTTTCTTAATGTTAAACTTTCCATGAATATTTATCAACATGCAAAGTTGTACATTTACCCCCACCCCCTTCACCTCGCTCCCTCACCAAGTCAATTACGCAATGTTATAAAAACAATAAAAATGTACATTTCTAACAGGGATCTAACTCTATGTAATGGGTTTTGGTGCCTTAAATAATCTATTACAGAATAAAAGAAAAGCATAAAATGATGTCATAAAATGTTACTTAAATGTTATCAACCACCTTTAAAGAATAAAAACCTGTTGCTTATTAAATAATATTACCTTATAGTAGAGCCGTGTAACTTCCTCCTTTTGATCAACTTTAACTTACGTGCGTGTTAGTTTAACAGAACAAAGAAAACTGTGTGTTATTTGTTGTTTTAATTCAGTGTATATTTCCAATATATTTAAGTTGAATATATCATGTACATAAAGTAGAGACTTTTGATTTTGATAATGTGCATGTATCAAACGGAATAAAACGTGTGACTGAATTTCTTAGATAAATTTGAACACCGATGGCTGGATGTGATATATCGGTGCAAAAACGGGTCCTGTTGGTTTGTATTTCATTGTTCTTTAAGTTTCAGAAACTAATTATCGTTCTTGGCATTTTATAGGTACGATATACCTGATATTCTTATTTATTTATATTGTTGATATCTCCTTTAAAAATATTCAAGGCTAAACTTTAAAATACATGGACGTATGCATTCGAATTATAACTATTGTTTGAACAATATGTTTAAGATTTATGATTTTCATGTTTTAAATAGTATATCACATATCTGCACCAATGTTATTGAAGAACATCATTTCGTTCCTAGTGTCACCTTTGGTAATAGTTTTATAAAGTGTTGCTGGCATGTAGTACCACCAGGCTTTTGCAATGTTTCTGCTATCTAACTTAAACCCTGAGCATGAAGGGAAAGTGACAACAGCTCGTTCTTTGTCTCATTTGCTTTAAAATAAGGATCAAACTGCTGCGTTTAAGTGAACAGCCTACAAGTTCAGAATCATATTACAAGATTCAAGTGTTAAATTTTGTATTAAGGACGTATGCTAGAACTTGGTTCGAAAATTTTCCCAATAACAGAATTTCTTCAAACTTTGGATATTGAAGGACAATCATCTAAGAAACAAAAATATGCAATAAAAATCAAGGTCACCGGTATCGAAAAAGAGTTATCTGTCCTTGAAAACGGCATTTCCCCCAAAAATGACGTTTTCAAGGGCAGATAACTCTTTTTCGATACCGGTGACCTATGATTTTTATTACATATTTTTGTTTCTTAGATGATTGTCCTTCAATATCCAAAGTTTAAAGAAATTCTGTTATTGGGAAAATGTTCGCCCATCTCATATACAGGGAATTCTAGCGTACGCCTTTAATGCATATATCCATGTTGTACATTCATAGCAACGGTTATAATTTAATTATTAGATAATAGACAAATGTCCATAATCGTATAATATAACATGAAAGTATCTATAGAAGTGTCTATAAACAGCTGCTTGTCCTGATATTTGATTTATAGATTACAGGACGTAGATGGTGTGCATAGTGTTGATGTTATTTGTTTAGCCAATTGTTTCACATGAAAAATTATACTCATACAATTCATGTTTTGATTATCAAAATTCAGCCTACAAAGCATATATAATATATTTTATAGAAAATTATTTTTTGATGTTGTACAGCTTTTCTATGTTTCAGCGATTTTGAGAAAATGTATAATGTACGAAAATCAAATACCTTAAGGCTCATATTATCAATAATAGTTATTACATGTAAAAACCGTAAATGGTATTGGTTAAAAATGAAAAATGAAAATAAAAATGAAACATCAAGATCAATTTCGACTAAGTATAATATGCAGTTGATAGTATTACTTTAAATGGATAGAATATGACAAAACTGCATGTGCTTTCCACGAATAAAATGTCTTGTTCGAAATCGAAAGAACCTTACGATATCCGAACTTTGATATGGTGTTCATTACTTAATTAAGTTTAAATATTATATTACTAGCGAGAAAAAAAGCTCCACCAACAAGTTTTACGTAATGGAATTCTTTCGAAGACAAGTTCTACACTATTCTTCTTGAAATCCTTCGATGAATTTTGTTTATTTATATACCTCCTCAACCTTCAAATATGTATATGTCACAGGGTTTGTTTTAAAATAAAACAATGCTATAGCTGTAAAATTTCATTGAAATATGCAAACTTTCCTTTTAATAGGAGATGTTATTTGTCGTCAGTTCGCATTGGGTTTATATAACCTATAAAACGCATCAGCATTACCTTTTCATTGTGCATCTTCCAACATGTAACCCGAGTGTTGTTATACAATGTAGCTTGAAAATATCGCTGAACACGTCCATTTATATCCATTTTAAACTGATGTTATTTTTAACCTTAAGAAGAAAAAATATGCAAGAATTTATAATAACAGTTTAAAGCCGTGCCCTGTTGGATAGTAATAAATTGTTTTGATTAGAGCTGAATTGAAAATTAAAAACAACATGCGCTCTTTTTCAAATTACAGAAATGATAAAACTTTCACCGTTTGCTATCAGATACTCATTCGCTGTAACATTTTTGTAATATAAACTCATTTTGTGTAGTTACATATATGTAAAAATACCTAATCAAAATCGGCATCACTGTAATAGAGACAGGATTCTATCAATTTTCAGACCACAAGTCAGTCACTAGGTCAAATTAGTGAGCTTTACTTCAAATTGACGCTGCCTACTTACTGTTAATCAAGATGAACTATGTGATCTTTTCATGCGTGAAGTCCGTGCAAATCATTTAATTAGAACAATGATTTAATATACTACACATATGGGGCTAATTATATCCTATCGGGAATTTCGTATTAAGCAAAAAGAAACAATTTATGAAATGTTTTTCAATGAATTATTGGAATATTAGTGTGTGATACATTTGATTATTCTACAATAAAAATATCAAACTTTATTTGATATATTCTTCGCTAGTAGGATAATTTAGTCCAGATAATGTGCTAACTCGAAATTAACCCTGGACTCCTATGTGCATATTTACTTAATGTTGATGAAGTATATGTATACCCAAGGCTTTCATTAACTGCAGAAGGAGTAGAATGGGTACACAATGCACATATACTGTTGAAATAATATTAAGTCCAAATAGGGATATAACTCAAGACAAAATATATCAGAAATGGAACCTTCAACGATAAGTGCATGTCCACTGTTGATGATGTATACAAAGTTTCATTTGAATCATTGGTTTTCTTTCTCTTTATACATTAACTAATCTCAAATTGCTAACATTACTTTTATTAGTATCTTATATATAAATAATACAAGCATTTTATTAGCACCTTCATATATGTAAATACTGTGTTGAATGAAATTTTCATTTTTATTTCATATAATGTACAAGACATTACAAATGCTACATAACTTTGCTACAATCATTTAAAGTCAATTTAATTGGTAGCATTCACACTTTTTATTAAATAAGATTATAGCAGGTTGATATCAAGTTCGATAAGGGATATGGTCTGTTATCTTGTAACGGAACATATTAGCTATTTATACATGTATATTTTGCAGACCTCTTAGTGATAAGGTCTTACAAGAAACCATTTCCTGGAATGTTTTGTATATACTTTTAATCATCAACATTTTCAAATTATTACATGCATTTGTATGTACAGTCGTGACATTTAGTAGATACCATTTACTTGCTTGGGCCGGTAATTGGATAATTCATGAGGAACTTTTATATTGCTTACGAGTAACAGTCTCCAAAATAATACATCATTTGTTTCATGGCAAACATTTATTCAGTAAATTAGCCCTTTCATTAATTTTAATTTAGGTGTAACCATATCAATATATTTCATTGAATCGGTCAAGTTTTAATAATTAGGTTTACGTGCAATAAGTATGTCTATATATACTTCCTGTTTTATGACAATACTTTTACTTTTGCATAATTTTATACATGTATATGTTTTGCGTCGTACTTGTAAGGCATGATACACATTATATACTATGGTCTTTTATATTTTCTTCTTCATAGGAATAAACTCTGTATAGGGTGTTTGTTACGCCATTTGTATATAAGAGATTTAGTTAATGTATATTCTACACGTATTTGTTGTAATGTGTGCCTCCCTTACTTCCTCCGTTTTCGGTAATTCCGTAGAAAATGTGGGGGAAGACAGCTCTCTTTCAAGTCCTATCTTTTTGGGCATTTCTAAAGAAACCTCCACATCTTATTTACATTATTTACCTTTATAAGATTATTTTGCTTTGTAAAACATTTCAGAAACATGTTTCTTTCATACAATGAACATAATTTATGTTATATGCTTTTTCTACTTTTCTGAATAAACAAGTTCATTTCTTGACTATTTAACCACATTTTATGTTTGTTGATTTCTCCTATAACTGGCACCTTGTATTGACAGTTTTTGTAACTGCAACTTCAAACTAATTTTGTGTAGTAACGTATATTTCAAATTACCTTAACAGACACACACAAGAGTTATATCAATTTTCAGACCACCAATCAGCCCTAGTATCTATCAGTGAGCTTTAGATCAAATTGACGCTACCTATTAATATAGATGAAATAATTGATCTTCTCATCTGTGAGGTCCATGAAAAGCATTTAAACAGAACAAGGAGTTAATACACTACACAAATGAACATATAGTATATAGTAAATATTTTAGACCAGGATATAAAATTAAACAAATAATAACAACCCATGAAATGTTTATGAATGATCTGTAGAGATATTAGTGTGTAATATATCTGATTATTTTGCATAAAAATATTAAATATATTTTTCGGTGGTAGGACGGAATTTACTCCAGATAATGTGCTAACTCGAAACAAATCCGGAATGATATACGTATGTTCACGATGTTGATGAAGAAAATTTATTCCAAATTTCATTAACCGTGGGAGAAGTTGCATGGGTCACAGTGTACAGATAATGTGAAAGAATATAAAATCCAAGAAGGGATATAACTGAAGAAAGAGTAATCAGATATTGAACAATCTACGACATGTGCATGTCCGCTGTTAATGATGTATACTTTTTCAACGTTTCATTTGAATCATATTGCACCTGTAGGAGGCGTAGGGTACACACGGTACAAATCATATTATATAAGCAAATGGCATTACGAAAACATTTTTCCTAACGTCCCATCAATATCAGCATGTCCAATTAATGGTAATAATATACACCAAGTATCTTTTTTTAAGTGAAAGGAAAAAAGTAGGATATATGTGATATGTATTTGTAGTACTGTAAAGTCCACGAAGGGGAATAACATTTGTAAAAATAAATGGACACAAAGTTCCCGAAATTATGTTCATGGCCATTTCATATACATGTAAATAAAGTGGCACTACAGTCACGAACTGCACTGTATATGTCACATATCTAAGTTACAAAAATTATGAAATAATCATTGAACAAATGAGTTGAACTGATTAAAACATTATTTAATTTATAAAATTACATGCAACATGTAATAAAAGAATGGCATAAAACGTTTACCCTATCCTATTATCAACTCCTTACCGAAATTATGTACTTTGCATGTCCTTTTATTTTTGAATTTTAAAGCAACCCGTCTGCTGTACTTTTTCGCTACAATTTCTTTTTGTTGTGGGACTACTTTTCGATGCAAGGATCTCTGGCTGTGATTGGGACCTCTGTGCTTCACTGAATTTACCATCGCCAGAGTTGTTTTATGCCCCGAAGTTGGGCATATTAAAACGCACTGTCCGTTAGTGTGTGTGTGTGTGTGTGTGTGTTTGTGTGTGTGTGTTTGTGTGTGTGTGTGCGTTTGCTTCCGTGCGTGTAAATTGTTGTCCGGACTGTATCTCGGCCATGAATGAAGGGATTTTAAAATAACTTTGCATAAATGTTTATCATAATGTGACAATGTGTCATGCTCATGACATTGACCCCTAGCTCCAAGGTCAATGTCACACTCAGAGGTTAATAGTGTCTGTCTCGTGTCCTGTTCATAACATTGCCATTCATTAAGGATTTTTAAAATCACATTGCATAAATGGTCCCCATAGTGAGACCACGTGTCATGCGAAAGATCAAAATCCCTACCTCCAATGTCAAGGTCACACTTAGAAGTAAAATCTTAACATGGTTTGTTTCTTCTCTGAGCCATATATCAAGGGATTTGAAAATAATTTGACATAAATGTTAACACTATTGAGGGGTTTAGCGCTTATGACCCGGATCTCTCAGGTCAAGTTCAAGGTCACAAAATGGTTCATATCTAAATTGTTCTAACGTATTTTTCACAGACAACTGTAGCATTCTTGGGTACGCTTCGGGGACATTTGCCACTAATTATTCAGTAAATTAGCCCTTGCATTAATTTTACATTTAGGTGTAACCATATCAATATATTTCATTGAATCGGTCAAGTTTTAATAATTAAGTTTACTCTTGTTCTGAATGACTACAATGATGTATAAGTAAACCCAATGGGATAACATACATTAAAACCGGAAGTTGATATTATAACTTGATGTAACTAGATATTACATTTAATTGTAATTGCAGCTCAGCACAAACACATTTACTTTACATATCAAGAAGGTTTTTTATGCAATAAGATATGCAAATATTCAATTTGGCCAACACTCGTTGCTTTTTGATATAATTGTAAACACTCGGAAAATCGCTAGATTAATGTATCATTTTGGTTTGTAATGTTATTGTTAATAAAGTAAGAAGTGTCGAGTACAGAAAACCGAGTGCTTTCCTCCTCAGAAACTCTATGCCACTCTTAATAAATACTGCAAACACTTGGTGCGTGAAACAAATATAAGTGTCGGGAATTTCTAGTTAACGCTTTATGGCGATGAAAGCATCCATTTACATGTCTTGGACGCTCTATATTTCATCAAAGTATGTCAAGTATTGAGTGTTGATCTCGTAGATAAGTTGTTTGCCGCTCAGTCCAAGCCTCGGGGGTTCGAGCCCATTTGGGGTCACGACCATGACTTCTCATATGACACCAATACTGTTTTTTTTTTCTTGTTTTTTTTTCTTGTTTTTTTTTCCCCCAGGAAGCTGACTCGGGAGTCGATTTCAATAAGCTTGGAGCTTCCATGACAATCGAGATAAAACAAATTAATGTAAATTAAGTAAATAAATAAGAAAGCCATAGGCCACCCTGTTTTGTTATGAAGATAGATATCTAATTACAGAAAGTAATTTTAAACGATAAGCAAAGAACATTTGAAACCCAATTAATGAAAGAACATAAACATATTTTATCAAAAGGCAAAGTTGAAATGAACAAAATATTTTATGAAAATCTAAAATATTTTTGTAACAGTTATCAATTTACGAAAGAATTAAACTTAATTATGAGTAATTAAAGTCTTGATTAAAATATTGTTGCAGTTATTTCTTTTATATAAATAAAAAAGGGCAACTGTGCTTCCATTTTCTGTACTGATTGACGATATCATTATATTCACTTTAATTTCTGCACTCATTATCGAGTAAATGAGATGTAAAATAATATCAGTGTGCAAATAAAGATAAAATACCGAATTACAGACAATCCTTCAAGACCTTAAAGGCAGTAGCCTAAAGAGGGTAAGTCTTTCCTTAGGCATATACTTTGACAAAGTATTTTGTACGTCAAATATTCTGTACAGCCTAGACAAGTATATGAAATTTATTTAGTTAAAAATGTATAGTATGTTTCATAGGATGAAATGAGATTTGCATTTTATAAACAAGATTTTCTAATTAAACCAAATTGTCTTTATTCAGGTATTGGCAGGTTTGTCCGTGTTCGTGGTATTTCTGCTATTTATCATACTGGACATAGGAAACGGAAATAATATCATTAGAAAACAGCAAGATTCTGCCATACAACAATGTGAACATAGTGTCTGGAACGAACATCTTACAAATGACATAGTTTATAATGGTGGTCGTTTGCTGACAAAGGACAATCTAGAGATTTTAAAACCTCTAAGTGTAGAGCACTGTCGAAGTCAGAGGTTTTTGGTTTACAAATGCGATTCGTCAAGCTATTGTGGAGGTTGGGCTGACCGTCAGAAGGGCATTGTGTCATCTTTTCTCCTGGCATTGTTAACAAATAGGACTTTTATCGTCGATATGACAAGTCCCTGCGAGGTAAAGAGGTTTCTGCTGCCAAATATTTACAATTGGTCAATGTGTACTACTTTCCTGGAGACTGTCTCGAAGAAAAACTTCAGTTATTTTAAGTATGTATATGGAAATACAAGAAAGAAATTCGTGAATCAAATTAAAAGTTTTAATTTTGATAAAAACTGGACAAAAAGAGTAGTATTTTTACAATTTAATGCCAATGCTATCAATGGAATAAGACAACACAAACAAGCTAAAACACGACTGAAATGGTTGATGAATGTAACAAATGCAGAAGCAAGGCATTTAGTGCTGCACACTCTGTTAAACCAAACCAAAGAATATTGAAGGATGCTGTACAATTCTATGATAATCGAATACTAGAAGGCATATTAGTATGTAGCCATATTCGAATTGGGCAAAATCCAAGTATTCCGGCAGATAAAACACGTGCAAGAAAACCAAATGAGACTGTGATATTTGAGTTTTTGGATAGGTACGATGATTACCGGAAACATGCCATTTACATTGCTTCTGATTCAGACGATATAAAAAGACTTGCTGAGATCAGATTTAAATCATTTGTAAATATAAATCGAACAACTGTTCATATTGATCGACTAGGAAAGTTGAGGCCTTTTACTAAAGAAGCTTGTGAAGGATTTTATTCAGTACTTTTTGAACAACTAATCCTCACACTGTGTGACACACTTGTTTTGACACCTAGTGGCTTTGGAACCACGGCGGCCTATTTAAGAGGCGTCTCTGACAATCTATATATGTTTCAACCGGAAACACAAAGAATACTTAAATTAAATGTAACTTTCTAAACAATTTAATTTTCGTTTAAAAGGGTAATTTTCCATAGAGGGGACAAAATATCAGATATAAAGTTAAAATTATCGCATCGTTGATGTCGCTAACATATACTTATCATATACTTCTTGTTATTCTTGCAGCTTTCTGTAATAACATTGTTCGATCGATATAACATTTTAATTGTAAATATCAAAAGTTAACAACTGTCGGTCTTATCTAGATGCTTATACAACTTATCGTTAGTTTCAGATATATCACCTGAAAGTATTGGTACATTTTTGTGGCATATTGTCAAAGGTCAAAGTTACAGGGATTACTTCAACATCCAACATTGTTATATCTACTACAGGTGTCTGCTGCTGCATGTGTCTTAGTAACACTAATCCAAATCTCTCACCCCATACCCTCATATCAACCGATCCTCTCCGCCTCTGTATAATTATCATTAGTTTTATCAATTTCACTTCAGTATTTGATATTTTATCACAGTATTCTTTAATAAGACCAAGTAACTCGAACCCCAGGGATGCTATGCTTAGGCCATTTACTATAATATGCCATATCCCTGAGTTCCAGACACACTCAGTATTGTTGAATAAAAAAGACAAAAAATACCAGTAAAGATCGATCGTCCTATCATATGGCGAATGCAATAAAGCATGTACTCTTATCTAAACCTGTACTAAACCTGTATTTCCTGACAGTCCGGAATGAAATAAAATTAAGTGATAATTATGTCACTAGCTGGACTACATCAACATTACCTTTTGACAATATAAACCGTTTTCTGAACAACATTAGTTTCACTCTGTTTTTCATGCCGCTATCAAAACCGTTTTACTTCTTTACAAGGTAAGAGACCAACAATTCAAAAATATGAACAGGGAACATACTAGCACTAAGGTAATCGTAATATGGGTATAAGGTATTGTTTAGGTCGTTCCGATCGGTCAGTTATGTAAACCAATAAGATGAGATGTATAAAATATTATATACATGATTGCTTTAAGTTATCAGCCTTATGACGAATCAGTAAATTAAACCTATTATCTCTTATCAAGTGTTAAGTTATTGTAAATGCCAAAAAGTTGTGAAGTTATTATCATTTTAAATCCACGACTGACAGGATGATGTTCCGATCGGTCAGTTATGTAAACCGATAAGATGAGATGTATTAAGTATTATATACATGATTGCTTTAAGTTATCAGCATAATGACGAATCAGTTAATTAAACCTATTATCTCATATCAAGTGTTAAGTTATTGTAAATGCCAAAAAGTTATGAAGTTATTATCATTTTAAATCAACGACTGACAGGATGATGTTCAGATTGTGATAGCGGAAAGTGGTTTTGCCTTCGCGACCAGTTCAGACGAAGGTCAGGACGCGCAAACTAATTATGGTCTGCACTCTTCGCTATTCAGTGCCCAAATCGAATTATGGAACAATCCATTAAAAAAAATTAGCAGGGTAAGGATTAATGAATAAGTATGGTGCCGATATAGAAACGTGATAGATAAGACTGATATAAGATGATCAATAAAAAGAATTGGAGATTTAATGATGGCAACAAAACTTATACTTATATATGCACTGTTTTAAACTCTATCATAACTGAAGTGGGAAAATAAGCTGTAGATAGTTCATATCAAAAATGAATTTGCTTTCATCCTGAGGTAAGATCAACATGAATGCATAAAACGTCAGAAAATACTACCGAAATCGCCAGTTTTACAACTGATTGTGTCGCAGTTGATATATAAATGTAGTTTTACCTAAATTATATTTAAACTACGTTTTAAAGTTTGACTTTTCTTCGACGATGCATGACCTCTTTGAGTCGAATCGCCGTAAAATTCAACCCATTAACTCAATTCTTAATGTTTCTAGAGGCATAAAGAGCCATCTGAATATACGAGCACATAATTAGGGGTAAGCCCTATTGTTTGAGAAAATAAGTCAACCAACACCGAAACATAAAAAGAAAGGGTTGTTGCACATGAAAATGTAATAACAACTAAAACCTGTATATTGCATAACAAACAATTTTCAAATAACTAATATTTAAACTTATTACTTACTTATTGTAAGTAGGCTTACAATTACAAGTTTGTAATGCAGTACTAAATTTAGGGAATATTTTGAAATTATCTACATGCATTATAAATTATAAATGGATGGACATTTGCTTAACTAATCGATATGCTTAATAAATGTTCTAATTAGAAAAATAAATTAAGGAAAAAACTGTAAATTAACAGTGTACAGTCAATTGACAAGTATGTCTTTATCAATTTTTCATAGCAAGGGGAAGAAAGTTTGTAAGTTCAAACTAAATAAGATGTTCTGAATACTTCCACTTATTCAAACGTAAAACTGTAAAACCTAAATAAGATGTTCTGATACTTCCACTTATTCAAAAACTGTAGAAGTGTAAAACTAAAAAAACTTGACGAACGCATACGAAAATAATTAATCAATTAACATACAATTATCGGTCTCAAGATTTTGTGAACGGAGGAGTAATAACAATAACTACCATCAAGGAAACTATACAAAGTTATGAACAATGGTCCACTTGATCATTTACCGCAGAAAACAATTGTTAATACACATATAAACGACTGAAAATGATAGTATTTAGGTTATCAGTGGGGTTATAGACATCTTTAAACGCACTTTGCTTACAGTCATAGTCATTATAAACAATAACGTTCATCAATGTTTAGTACTAAAAAACATGTATTAAAAAAGCGATAACTGTGGCCTTTATTTACTAATACCGGATCAACCCTTAATAATGCAATAGGGAATCAGGCAGACACGTTATACGACAAATATCTTTACATTCTACTTCTTTTTTTAGCAACATACCTATTATATTGAATGGCAGCTCGAGTTTTCGCCTTCTCTACCGACCTGAACATTGTTTATAGCATATTAGTGCCGGTGCCGATGCATAGAAACCGCCGATATAGAAGATTTTGCAATGAGTCAACCGATAAGGATATGCACCGTTTTATATTCGCCTATTGAATAAAAACAAAATATTGGATTGTTGGTTACTTAATGTGAAGAAGTCGTATAACACCTGCGACACGAAATGAGTAAATTGTAAAGTAGAAAATCAAACATTTCATAACAAAACAGAACTGTTGGAGCGTAATTCAGTAATCGAAATCATGTTTCACTTAAACGTTTCGAAACATTGCCAACTACGAAATAATGAGTTTCTGTGAGATAGTTCCACTGAGTCAGCTTTACCTGTTGTAAACTGAACACTATCGTCACAAAAAAGGCATTAACTTGCAGGGAAAACAGGTATATAGTGTTTCTGAAATAAAAGGTAGAACAGAATAGTTCATATTACTTTGACTGACATGTAATAGTAAACAGTTAGTGCAATAATAAGATATCACTCAAGTAGCAAAATCTCTTAGCTCAGTAATGTGCTAATTTAAAATTGAAAGGAATAAAAAAGTTTCATGGTACAAATGATTTTAGGTACAATTATTAGCGTCGATAAATTGTCAATAAATTTGTCTGCATTCTCTTTTTAATAATATGATCATTTTTACGAAGTGAAATTATACGTAGCCACATCTTTGTTCAATGGATCAAAACTATCCAAATTCATTTAATATTTTCTGGATATCGTCCTGAGTCTGTTTGTCGCCTTCCATCAGAAACAAATATTTTTCGATAAGCTGTTCCCAGAAATCCTTCTCCTCTTTGGACAAATATTCAGTTGTCCCATCCATTAATTTTGCATCATAAATTCAATGTATATGCTGTCTGTCAGACCACATCTTGACTGTTATTGTATGAGTGATTCTTTAGATTGAATGTCAGTTGTGTTCATACTAAAGTATATCAAAACAGAGGTTTAGGCGTTTGTTTATGTTGTATCTCGATTTCATAAGCATGTATTTATAAGCATTACTGACGTTTAAATGTTGATTTGAAAATGATTACCGTAAGGATGATAATTTAATATTCAGTTTCGTCGTTTAAACATATTTGTCTTTTACCTTGCGAAATATTACCCGCTGAGCTCAACAGGTAGAGCTTTGGTCTACGGATCGCGGGGTCGTGAGTTCGATCCTCGGCGGGGCGTATGTTCTCCGTGACTATTTGATAAAAGACATTGCGTCAGAAATCATTAGTCCCCCAACTCTGATTCATGTGGGGAAGTTGGCAGCTACTTGCGGAGAACAGGTTTGTACTGGTACAGAATCCAGGAGTACTGGTTAGGTCAACTGCGCGCCTTTACATGACTGAAATACTATTGAAAAACGGCGTTAAACCCAAAACAAAACAAAACAAAAAAACCTGATAAATTATCATCAGAAAATTTTTTATAATATAAAGATGCTTTTTAGTCATTATCATATTTTTATCAATTAGCTCTGTCATTCTTTAAAGTTACAGCTTGGTACCTTTAACACATTTGAGGTATCCTCCGGACAAGAAGTGCGACAGTCGGACAGCAGGACAAGGTGGCCCCTTCGAAGAACATAAAAGAGGAGATTAATTCAAACACTTTAAAGATACATTCACTTCGCCGAGAAGACGAAGTATTTAAACAATCACCGTAAATAACTGAAGTTTCATAGCCTGTATTAATATAATAATTAAAAGTACAACTTTCTTGATTTATTGTCCAGTAATGTCATACGTCAAAGAGACTTAGGTGGTCAGATTTAGCATCACATATCATCGCAATTTCACATATCGATATTGTTTAAAAACGGCAAAAATTAAGGAAGAATGATTTTTTTAGTTGGTAAAGGTGCCTTTATGGAACAGTTTCGCGCTTGGACCTGTATATGTCTTTTTTGACAATAATCTTTAATGAACATTTTTTTTCAGTACCTTTTCAATATTTTAACATCTTTGACTGCGTACGCCAACGGCCTATTGCCATTCATAAACTGTAATAATTCTCAGTTGCGTGCCAGACGGTTGTGTATAAATTCATCCTGTTATGTCATTAATTTAGAACCGCAAATATGAGGTCTTTATCGATGTTTATAGTATAAACAATTGCCTGTCTCCTTTCATTTTCTTTTGCCGAGCCTGTATTCATTATACTGAATGTTATAGTCTTTACCATAAACCATACCGCAAGGAGGTAACTGAATTATCTAACGAAGATCTATATTGAAATTCATCGAGCTAAAATATTGATTTGAATTATATTAAAAATGGGTTTTTATCAACATAGTCAGTTTAACATTAATTTTCTCTCTTCAGAAACTCTGAGACCAAAAGCAATTATAGAATACTATTACAAATATATCGCGTTAAATCTTAAAGTATACTGAAGAAGTGAAGTTGACATCAAAAAGGTTTTACTTGTGTAAATATTTATTATATCAATGTATTTTTTCTTTCTTCTTTATCGTAAACCATTTTGAAAAGAACTAATTTAACTTCCGCGTAGAAGATCGGGTTGTCAGCAGCTGAATGAATTTCAAAGTATGACCGAAGTGTTAAATTTAGTGCACTCTGAAGTCTAAATGTAAATTGTTTTCATATATATGCATTTGTTTCAAATGGTCCTGTGCAAAATAAAAAAAAAAACTAAAATGCATTAACTTCAAATTTATTCCTCGTAAAAGCTTGCCACAATTTTCAGATCGACATAATTGAATTGAGAATATACTTCAAATAATATCAAGATTTACACTGAGCTCTATAAGGTTGTTTCTGTGCTTTCGCAAATGTATGCGTATCAGTATTATCACAGTTTTATTACATATGTTTAATGCTGGGTAAAATATGCTTAAGCTAAACTATTCATGCAAATATTATGATAAAACGCGCTGACGTCGTATGTGACGCTGACTAACATATTTGACGTTTAATGAAAAACGTCGCTGTAATGATCAACAACATTTTTTATCTTGAAAACCTGTCTTTAAAATAGATTCGAACCATTTTGCCGTATCAGGTCCTACCACATAGTGCATACTTTTGATATTAAAATTACACCTGTTGGCATAGTGGATACCCAGTTATGCTACTTCGATGCTGGGAATATTGCAAGATCCATCGTAGCCGTGCGGCTGGGTAAGTTAAGCGTCGCAATATTTCAGACCCGAACGACTGATTTCAAAGACGTTTGAATTCGCTGTGTGTGGAAGAGCGTTGTCGAATGTAGTATACTGATTTCCAACTTTACTCAGTAATGTGTTTCTTAAACTCTCTTGCATTATCTCTTATATGTTTTCCGTAATAATTTCATAAATATAGTAACGTAACGTCTGGAATACTGGCATTTTATATTATAACAATGATCACACTTTAATGTTTTATTGCATGCTATACGATTTATAAAACAAAAATGTAATGTACATCAAAACTCATTCTCTGACAGTGTTTTCCTTTTCTAAGAGTGTTTGTATTGAGCGTTTTAAGCTTAAACCACTTGAGTGCAAATAAATAACCAAATACTACCCGATCTAAATAGTACGAATGTTTTGCATGCCGAATTCATTATTGCGCATAGCAAAAAAAAAAAGTATAGTAAAAATGAAATTTCAATTAGTATCGAGTGTAGTAAAAGTGAAATTTCATACTAATAAAGTTAGCAGTCTGTGTTGAAATTGCTTTTTATAAACGGTATTCATGCCTGTACAAAATATAAACATGAAGGCATATGCGAAGACATTGGTTTTTCAATAACCTTCCAAACTATTCTGGACATAATAATAATAAAATTATGATGACTACCATAGGTACTAGCCCGCCCGCTTAGCTCAGTAGGTAAGAGCGTTGGTCTACGGGTCGCGGGGTCGTGAGTTCGATCCTAGGGCGGGGCGTATGTTCTCCGTGACTATTTGATAAACGACATTGTGTCTGAAATCATCTGTCCTCCACCTCTGATTCATGTGGGGAAGTTGGCAGTTACTTGCGGAGAACAGGTTTGTACTGGTACAGAATCCAGGAACACTGGTTAGGTTAACTGCCCGCTGTTACATGACTGAAATACTGTTGAAAAACGGCGTTAAACACAAAACAAACAAACAAACAAAACCATAGGTACTGTGAGCAAATAGAGCAAAAAAAAAAGCTTTTATATTTTCGAGGTTAAACATATGCAATTTGGGTCACAAGTGACGAATGGCAACCAAACTGTTCTCACTCTTTACATTGGGCGATTCGGAAGAAATGTTCACCATATTTAGTCAGAATGGCTATGGAAATACTACATTAGTCGGTTCAAAAATTCTATTTCTGTCTACGACATTTTTTTTGGCAAAAAAGTTTGTAAAATTGTGACCAAGTGCTTGAACTCTTTATTGCATATCATTCCATTTAAACCTTTAATGGCATTAGAATAAATTATAGATTATAATAGTTACTTATATGTAAGCAAATAAGATGTATACTCAGCGTCACTGAAAAGTTATCACCTTAATGGCCCTTATATTTTAACAATCGCATTGGACTGTGTTAAAAGCATAACACGACTACATTTTGACGCAACTGAGACGTCAATGGTGTAAAGATTTGTCACGTGCAAAATGACCTTTTCGAGCAATGTCGACATGTACGAAAATGTTATCGCAAATCATTGATCGCACTTGAAAGTTAGTCGACAGACTAAAAGGAATACGTTAAAAACCCAGAATATCTTTGTTAAAATGCCACGTTTAAGGCACGATCAACGCCATCAGGCCACTGGCATGGTTGACGCCGAACTATCATGTCGTGGGATTGCACGTCGTATGGGCTGTTCTCACCTGACAGTCATAAAATGGGTTAGCAGAAATGATCAGACAGGGTCTATGAGTAATAGACCGCGCACAGGCCATGAAAAAGTGACGTCGATATTGTATAAAAAATAAGGAGGTATATATTAAGTGGTAACTTTTCAATGACGCCCAGTATATTAAAGACCCTTTCGATAAAGGAAACTTATAGCTGGCCCGGATTAATTTGTTTGCTCATACAAAAAGTAAAACGATTTCTCGCACAGCCTGACATCGGTTCAAGCGTAGTCTTATTTCGCAGATATTGACGGGACATTTTCAAAAACGACCAGGCAACCTGTTTTTGACTTTTATTAGAATAATTGCAAAAAGCAAAATAATGTAAATGTAGCATATCAGAAAATGTTGTCAAAAACGAAAATAAATGCACTATTTAGTGTCTAAATACTACTATAACAAGAATAAAGATGATATTTAAAAATTGTTTGCTCTTGAAAGGTTGCACTGTACTTAAAATCCGAAGACGGACAAGGCAACCGATAATACCATAATATTTAACAACAAACGCATACAAATACGAAACCAGCGAGACTGTGTTTTGTATTGTTTCACCTTTTTATCGTTAGTAGGTCTTTCATTTGTTTTAATGCAATAACTTCCTTAAAGATGGCCGAGATAACATGTTGTATCAAGCCATCTGCAAAACGTTTTGGTATTAAAATGGTCTCTATCTATGAGGAAGCTATGTTTTAACCTAGCGGACATATTTTAAATGCCTCTTTTCAATTTTCATAGTTTTTGATCCCTAATATCCCAATTATGAGTTCCCTTGATTGCATTACTGTAACCATTGTTACATATGTTTACAAGTTAAAATGTAAGAATAAATGAAAAGAAGACATTAATAATGATCACAAAATTAAGCCTTTATAACCCTAAGGAAAATGATCATTTTTATAGTGTAAATGATATCTATAATAAAAGAATAATTGTTTCTTTAAAGTAAATACATTCATTGTAGTTGATACCCTTTTTGATATTATTATTGATCTAAAGAGATTGAAAGTTTGAATATGTATTATGAAGGAAATTGACCAATGGATACAGTTTACCAAGAGCAGTATGTCGGTCTCAATTTTGAAAAAAAAATATTAGAATTTTACATCATAAATTGTGGAAACCACAAACGATATAACAAATCTTAGTAATATCGGGCCACTGTGGCTAAAGCTTTTGTTTCCCTATTTCTATCAAAATACATCAGTTCATTTAGCTCTTGAACACCCGCTGCCGAATCGTTTCAGTTGGTAAGATTGCATGATTTGTTGTAGTGGCTTCACATAGAAATCTGAACCAAAATGGACTAAGTAAATATTGATATATGAAATGATTATAAACATGCTTGTGTACACAGGATTCCATTAATTTACCAACACAACTTAATAGAGATATAGTTTGATAATTTCCAAGATTAGAGGGATTGGAATTTTTTAGAAATGGGCGTAACATTTGCCTTTGTCCATTCATCTGGGAAGAAAGATTTCGTAAAAAGAATTTTGAAATATTGCGACAGAGATCATGAACGTTCCGTGGAGGCCTCTTTTAACATTATTTGGGCTTATCTGGTCAGATAAAAGCTTTAGATGAGTCCATTTAATTAATGGCGTCGATTACATCTACCGTTCGACATCTGCAAAGTAGGTAAAAGTGTTAAAAACCTGTTTAATATTTGGCAAAATGTCATTAGCATCTCTATTTGAATGTCTACATAAATAATTGTCTAGAATTTCCGCTTTTTCAGTATTTGTTGAAGTCGTTAGATTTTGCGTATTTAATGATGGGATAGTATGTGTTTTTCTGGTTTTTAGTTATATTGTTTTTGCAATTTAAACTATAGAGTAGGTTAATCTGCAGGAGAATGCTGCAGCGTGAACTATAGCACGAAAGATGATTTGTATGTCTATTCTTTACCTTGCAAAAAGTTCATATTGAGAGAGCAGATCGATGATTTGTAAATTTTGTATTTGACCATTCATGAATTATTGAAATTCTGTGATTTAATTGTTTATACCCTATAATTCCATGTATTAAGACTTATACTGAATAACTGTTGAGTCACAGGGGTATTTAATTACATGGTTTTCTTTAAGAAATACATTATACGTGATATAACAAACCGCTCAGCTTTCGACATTCATTTACCGTTGAAATAGCATGTAAGTTCATGAAAAAATATAGACAGATTATCAAGGTAGTCGCGAAAACAGTTTTCTCTCGAGTATATTATCAAATTATGTTTCTTTTTTATTATTATAATAAAAAAAACAACAACAAGAAATATCTTTAAAAATGATGGTCGGCGAATTGTATTAAGGAAAAAAGTTTATGAATTTTTCATCTAACATTCATCTCTCATCTAACATTTTTCAAATTGCAAAACTAAACACCGCACTTTAACAATTTAAATGGTTCTCTTTTAATTTTTCGCAAAGGTTTCGTAGGGTTGCAATTTTGTTTCGTTTATCCTTAGACGAATAATTACAGCAGTAGTTTGATGAAGATTCATGAAGCGGTTCATGAGAAGAGGTCATTAAACGTGTTTATATTTTTAGCTAATTTGGTCCCTATCCCCATTTGTAACAAAATAGCAGGAGACCTTACGATATTGTTACACAAAATCCATTACATTTTAGTGGTTAAAGCGAAGAAAAGCATATCTACTTTTAGCTATAGTAGTCCCTAATAGGGACCAAGTTCCTATATAAATAAATTTGGTAGAGGACCTTATAATGATGCTCCAGACCAAGTTTGATTAGAATACATGAGAAAAAATCAATTAAAGGATTTTTTTATTTATTTCTAAAATAGGCCAACTGATCCCGCTTTAACAAATGCATATTCGCTATTCATGAATCTTTGGACAATGACGTCACACCTATGAAGAAGAGAAGGTCAAGCAAAACATATAATTGTAATTATTTCAATATTTCTGTTTCATAAGCAAAATTTGACCGTAGTCATATCACATAGATAAACTGTATCCACCGTACCTTCGTTTCTGTGTAAAGAGATTCAGTCATTATATTGCATATATATAATAAAACAGATTTCAACTGAGTTCAATATTTGCATACTATACTAAAGAAAAATATTCATATATAATAAATCAGTTAAATAATTTATAACAAGTATATCAAAGCAAACATATACACATTTTAAGATGCAATCTGAATAAGCCACAAAAGCAAGAAACCTTTTCATATATAGACGACAATAATAGTGTAACAAGGAAAATTTTTTAAAAAGCACTTCTCTACATAAAAGACTCTTATCACACCCTTATTGATGTGATACGCAGATCATATTCAGCTCCTTCTTTAATTTGATATATGTTGGTATTTGAACAGGTTTTTATCATATTTATTAAACTTACTTATCATTTTGAGATATATCAATATTCTTTCTAAATATACTGAGCCAAAGTTAGCATTAAAACTGTGAACAGCGTCGTTTAGGATAAACGCTTTATCTACATTTCACTCAGCGTAGCACAATCAACAGAGTGAAAGAAATTGACGGTCTCGTCCAATCAAGCAGAGTGTTGCATAAATCTTCCATTTTGATAAATTATCTATAATGCGTTATCAAGTAGTTTGATTTGCAAACTGAAGTCACATGACATAGGTAACGAAAACGAATTTAGACGGCGTCGCCGAAAAATATACAGGGAATCTGCAACTGTTGCAAGAGCATGTTAAAAGAATGTTCAACGGGTCAAACGGAAATAACATTTATACCGTAAACCTATACGTGTTGAAATTTATTCCTAATATCACTGCTTACCTTGGAAAAACATGAAACGTATGATTAAGATCATAAGAGTGTTGGCACTGACAACTGACTTCTTTTTAAAAAAAAAACATATATGGATTTAACTGGTCGAAATATGTGGGTTTTGATGACCTTCACCTTAACATATATTGAACATTTTAACTGCGCAATAAATCCATAAAGAAACTTAAACAACATGTAAGATCAGTTAAATCTGTGGTCATTATGGGTAAAGAAAGATAGCAAGACAACATTATGTTGTTTGATCTGTATTATGTTTTATTGTAACAGCTGGTAAAACTGTCATTGCTTTATGAAATAAGGAAGTATTTGTTTTCATCATTTTGTAGATACGAAGGAGAAAAAAAATCTTATCACCGGTCTTCCTTTATGTCTCATCTACTAAGCAAGCTAAAAATAAAATTAGGTATGGTCAGTGTCATATGGTGAAAAAAGATAACAATATTGAAACAAAGTAATAAGAAAATAGTGGGACAGTGCAAATATTTTTGACAAAACAATGCTAATAACAAAAGTGGAGGAATGTATATTGAAACAGTTGAATTAAGGCTAAGCTAGAAAATATTTGCCCGACATCAACTGCGACGACATTGATTTATATTAGAGTTATAACTGCAATAAATATCATATTGGTAGAAACATGTATGTTTTCAGTTTTCAATTTGCGGACCATCTGCGGGGAAAGTCAACTATTGCCCGAGGTCCGAAGACAAATCATACAGAGTTTCGACCATAAACAGGCATTCCATTCAATAAATGTTTTATTACATGACATCAGAACTTAATGTTCTAAGTCTTAGTTAATTTTTTTACTTATCATCTCAACAAACATCTGTTGGATATAGACATATCATATATATGTACCAAATACTATTAACCGGCGATTTATATAAGGGATCCTATAGTATAAGTCATTCGAATAATTTTTATCATTTTTCTCTCGAATTATTCTATGCCATCCTACTAATTCAGGAGCTTTGCATAATGTCGAACGTAAACAAAACGAATAAAAATATTTTTTTTTTCTGATAACAATGAAGTATATCGTGTATATATGTATGACTGTTATATTTTCAGCGAAATATGTTGTCGCACTGTAAAATATCTGTTTAATTTTAACTTGGTTTTAGTATTTACATTGAATATTGCCGTTCAACAAGACATTTGTGAAGGAATGAATATACCATTAGAAATAACATTATGTACTTTTAGATTACTTTAGATTTTGTTTTGGATCTCAACGAAACATTAAAATATATAACAATTTATAAGACAACCAATATTACATTCAGTCAAGATATATTGAAAATCTTCGTATAGTTTACGAGGGAATTCCATGATATTAGGTTTTCATTTATTGTATCGATTTATATGGACTAGTAACAGTTGTGGCAAGCGTACAAAGGCATGCAAATATCCCAACTCCGTACAAAATAAAATGCAACTGAAATGCATATTAGTATATATATTTTTGTAATTCAGAAACAACAAAAAATTTCCACTGCCTAAAACAATTGCGCCTAAAGTTTAAAATGTTAAACAAGAGTATCAAAGCGTCAAAGCTTCTGTTTCACTCCTAAGGTGAGACTGCCAACTTATTTTGTTTTAAACTGACAAAGTAGATATTTTCATCAGATATTTTACTAAGTGAATGATATTACAATAATTGTATTAGATGAATTAAAGGGGAGTGAATGAGCAGGTAGGTAATTGATGATATTGAATGCTTAGTAAATCCGCATATATGATATTTTTTTCAAAATTGATTTGCTGATGAAATAGGAATTCAGTATAGTGTTTTTATCTTAGATTTATTTTTTCGATTCAAGCATAATGTTTTATTTCAGTGTTTTTGTTTCGATTCAAATAGTTTTAGATTATATGACTTTTCTAATACTTCTCAAATTATTTGAAATATTTCAACCGTGTCGATATTTTTGTAATCAATAATAATAGTAATAATTATTATTATTATAATAAAACTAATAATGATAATCATGATCAAATTATGATTTGGTAATGATATATATATATAAAAACAAAAATGAAAGATTTGTATAATTTTCTTTTAAATGCATATCTATATAAGAAAAGACTCTGGTAATATATGTGCAAATTTATGTTCAGATACATTGTTTTAAAATGTTCGTCGGTATTTTACTTCTTAATTGTTCCTCTGATAGAAATTGTGAAAATTAATGATAACAAAAATTTAAGGACAAAAAATCACTTAAATTCATTTAAATATGCACTAAGTAATTTTGTTATATGATAATAAAATAATTACTATATGATTATTTTAATAATACTGTTGGTAATGATAAATCTTAATATTTATTTCAATATGTAAATGTTCATCGGAAGAAAAGGGATGATATTGAAATCAGTAATGATAAATTTAACAATTAGATAGAAATAAACTATTTATGAAATATATTAAAGGCACTGACCTCCAGATTTGGCTATAAAATAATCGTCCTTTCATATTTAAAGTTTTATCATATTATGAACATTAGAAAATATCTTTGTTTCTCAATTATATTATAAAAAATTCAAATCAAGAAAAAATGATGACAGCGTCGGGAATCGAACCCCGGACGATGAAGATAATAGAAAAGAATAAAGATAATAACTATACAATTTACAATAAAACTTATAATGATAATCTTGATTAAATTGAATTAATAACGATACAATGTTAACAATAATTAAAGCACGAAGCAGCTCTTAAATTTATTAAAAGATGCAGTAAGTGTTCTATCTTATGGTTATTATTAATATTATTATTATAAATAGTAGTATTATTTTAATAATGATAAATCGTCATATTTTTTCAACTAAAACATGTTCACCTAGGAATAAGTCAGTTATGTAACCGCAAAAATGGGACTCTATTTTATACAAAACAATAATAATACAAAGTATAATAGTATTCAGTGAACAAGTATATGAATGCTTAATATGGATTACCTATAAACGTGAGGCAAACATGAAAAATACTAAATATATAATGAGCAACTAGTATGATATTTATAATATATAGATACTGTCTAACAACAAACAATCTATCATTACAATATTCTTTCAAAATAATAAGTAAGAAATGCTTACACTTAAACTAACTTTTCGCGCAGATAACCCTGATGTAATTTTAGTTTTAAATAAATGAATATTCAAAATATATTCAAAAATGATAGTGATTTTCTCAAGAATATAACACAAAATCTTACCTACAGAACCAAAGAAACAAGTCGGTCATGTAACTGCATAAATGTGACTTTTTCTTCATTTCTGGGATTCGGGCAGATGTTGTTGTTTTTAATAATGTATTCCTTGGTGGAAATAGAAATCTAGACAGACAAAGGAAGTTGTCCCACCATTAGCACAATTTTGTCCAATAGCATCATTATTGCTCACAGTTTGATGAATTCTGCTATTTATAAGAGACATTGTATAATATTCATAAATGTCAGCAAGAACAATCAACAATATTAACTATTTTCGATAGACTAAGTTAAGATATCGATTGTTATTAGAATATTAACATCATTATTGTTAACTAAGCAACATCTGCTATATTGATGTTATTTAATGTCCTCTTATCAACAACAAAAACTATTACTACAGTTTTTGGACTTATAAAATTTATTAGTTTACTATCCATTTAATAGATTAGAAAACAAGTTTTTAAACCACAATGTAATTTTAAATTATGTTGCTTTTGTCATTCATTCTTACCCTGTCATAAAAAATGACACAATCAGTTTGCAAATAAAATTACAATTTAAACCATCTTTAAATCTATTATATATTATGCATAAATATGAAGTAGTGTAATGTAAGAAAACCCGCATGTGTAAAATATTGAAAGTTCTTTTTTCAGTGGTGTAGCTTTCGTTTTACTAAACTCTAAGAAACAATCAGTTCTTAACTAACAGCGGTCTATATTCTTGCACGCCAGACAGAACTGTGTCGTGTTTATAAAAACTAGAGACATTTTTATAATAGAAATGGCTACATGTAACCCCCTTCGACTTTAGATGATAAGTTGTAATACTTGTTCCACAAATAAAGTCTTTGTAACCCACACAATGTTAAACTGACTTGTTTATCTAACTTTTACCTATATTAATTTCAGTTTTCGTATATTTTCTTCAGACAGAATGCTTGTGAATTAGAGACAATAATGATCTTCAGAGGTAATTATATATTTGTTACTGTAGTCTTATATACTTGACAACAAACTGTATGAAATCACTTTCCGTAAGATACAGATTCATGTGTGTTGCGAACTGAAGTAAATTCCATACATCGGGAGAAAATAAAAGATTAAAAAACAAAAAAACTCTCAGACTGCCTTAAGTTTAAAAATGGTTTTATACAGCCCTTTACAGTACTAACGATTAATGTAATAGTTTGACATCTAATCAAACAACTGCTTACGGTTTTCTTAACTAATCAGAGTTGTGTTATCATTATAACCGCATTACTCGTAAATAAATATAAATACATGTAATTCTATTCCCTGAATGTATTGCAAACATTTTATCTTCTGTTTTCTTTTTGCAGCCTTCATCATTTTTCTCTTGGCTGCACCTAGAAATGCCGGTAAGTTAAGTCAGTTCCCAAGTATAATGTTGGAATATATATAAGTCGTTATTGTCTTATACTTGATATTTGAAAAATATGACTTTGTTTGATTAAAATAAATAAGTGTCCATCAAAGAGAATGTACAGTTTATGCAAACCACACTACATACTCTATGTTTACATTATTATGCCCCGCCACGAAGTAAATTTAGTGTAAAAATTAAACATGTATGTGTTTGTAATATTCCATCTGTATTTGGTTTAAACAATATTTTATTCATATATATATATAATATACATTTACATTGTGTAGAGAGAAAAGCTAATTTGAAACTATCTCCTCTCTCTAACTAAATGCAGTATTCAAGTTGTATTCTTTTGAATTTATTTATGCAGTATCCCAATTGCATTTCTGGTATCCTTAATGCTATTATCATTTTAACGACAACTACAATAATTTAAGAAGTATAAAGTACGTTAAATTTCAGCCTCCTTGTCGTGTTACAACTGCACTGACATTGATAGCTTGGATAGCTGTCAAACAGTTATAGATTGCGAAAAAGAAGAGGTATGCAATAAGTATTTCTATTTTATGGTTGTTGAGATTAGTTATTATATAATAACTAGAATAAGGCTTATCTAAGTTTCAATAGGTAAACAATATTGTACTCATATACTTGTATATAACTTCGCAAAGTGTTTTATGTATATCATATAAACTAAATACAAATAAAGGAAACAAGATTTAGACTGAAGCAAACTAGTATTTTTCAGCATATGGATCAGACAATAAATTCTGTATATTATGGTTACGAATTGGTGTATCTTAAGTTTCGTTTGGTAACACATTTTCTTTTTACAGTCCTGCTTCACGCGATCCCAAACAACTGGACGACATCTGACATATACTATGGGATGTACAGACAATGAGGTATCGGACTTGAAATTTTATTTGTAAAAGTAACACATTACTACCAATATACATGTATTTAGGTACTGCATGTTCTGTAAACAGACATACCATCAACTGCAGTAACAGCAATATTATTCTATTTTTTCACTCAAATAATATATCATATTTACAACTATGCTAATATAAATATCATTATAGATATATAAAAAACAGATAAGATAGAAATTACAAATGACACACAATGATAAGTATCTTCAAGTTGTTGTCTTAAATACTACTTTTGAATTCTAGAAATGTGGTAGCATACCCGTGTATGATACTATGTCTATGAAAATGAGCAACGAAAAATGCTATGAATGCTGTGGAAGTGAGAAGTGTAACAACCGGTTGTGTAAACACAAAACACGTACGCTGAACTTTCAATAAAACAATAACAAAAGCTAAATTAGTATCTTCATACTCGTAAAAATTGGTATCATGTCTGGCTGACATCATCCATAACTCATTTTAGGCAAACCTCCCCAATAAGTGCACTGTATAATTTTCTTTTTCTTTTTTTTTTTTTTTTTTGTAATATTGAAAGTCTACAAATTGTAGCATATGCAGTTAAATTATCTAATTAACGCACTGAATTGGTACAGTCAGTTGTATTGTACATGCACCACATTCGATCAGGCGTTGACTATAAATCTTTAACTTTGTATTAATTTTTGTTTCTAAAAAAAATGGTAAGGATTATTCAACTCGTAATTGACATATGCTTGACCTAATTGTAGCACCACCCTGCGAAGACACTGATGAGAACTGTTCCTACTGGAACCAGAAGTTTGATATATGTAAGGACATTCATGATGCGAAGATGATCTGCCGAAAATTCTGTAAACTATGCTCATTAGGTATACCGTATTTTCAAGCTTCAACAGTTGAGATATTTTTATCTTTCAAAAAAAAGCCTGAAACTGTGTGTTATTATGTAACATATACACTGTTTGACAAACGTTGTAATTGTGCGTTTGAATAGAAAACTACAAAAACGGGCAAACATTTTGTGCTCATCACCAAAAAATTACGTAATAATCTTCGAAACCATATAAGAATCAAAATGATGCAACTTGAATAAAATCATTGTTTGACGTTCAAATATGTATGAATAAAACCTTCTGGTTGCGTCTTGTGATATAAGCCTTTCGTGCTTGAACTTCAAACATGGATTTTATTCAAAGAAAAATCGCTGTGATATTATTTCTTAAAAAAGACAATGTAGATGCTATTTCAATAACATAAAACTACACTATTTCAATTATTCCCGGTTAAAATTGTTGTCTTGCGCTTCTTAACATCATTTTGCATGTTTCAAAAGTTAACATTTATTGAATATGACTTCAAAATAAAGGTAAGAATTTTCATAACATTATTAACTACAGACACATTTATTTCCAACTTAAAGATTATACCTCTAATAGCGCTATGCTTTGTGTTATTTGAATATCTTGTTATGATTAACTTCAACAAATCTATTGCTAGTTAAAAATGTAGTGTTTTGTAATTCATTCTATACAAAGTTGATGGAAACTGGGCTCCTTGGTCTTCCTGGTCCTCGTGTGATGTGACATGTGGTCATGGTATACATACACGAATCAGAACATGTACCAGCCCAGCTCCAGCGTACCGGGGACTGGATTGTAAAGGAAACAACACTGATACAAAACCCTGTGTCAGGCCTTTATGCCCAGGTGTGTGTCTGCATATGCTGGAAGAGTCATTTAAACAATATATTTTCCGCGCACTCTATTAGAGTTTGTAAAGAAAAGTTACTGTAATCTTTTTATATAACTTCAGTTCGAAAAATGCAATAGCTATATATCGAGAACTTTCTTTGAAATAATGGGGTTTTTTTTTGGTATTTTTAATGTAATTTTATTGAATAATAAAGAAGATACGAAACTAATAACTGTATTTCTTGACGAGGAAATGTGATCAAATGATATATTGATGTAAAATGAAAAATTAGAGATGTTTTTGTCATTTGAAGTTATCATGTATTAGCGTACCGTGGTCTGGATTGTAACAAAAAAGAAAATGGTACTGGCATTAGGACTGTGTCAGGCCTTTATACACAAGTGTTGTTGTTGATTATGTTGTTGTTTTGACAAGCTGAAACAGCTTTACAAAATGTGTTCGCTGGGCACATTTATTTGTATGTAAGCTGGTAAACAAAAAAAAGAAACAGAAACATTTTATATAATTCCATTTGGAATATTGCAATCGTTATATTTCGAGAATTTCCTATTATGGTTTTTTATAAATACATGTAATATTGAATTATATAAGATATACCATTTTTCCGACGAGCAGATCAATTAAATGGTATATTGATATGACATAAGTAGATACTTGTTTCATTGAAATTTATAATAAATGTTAGGAAACTGTTTTTATCATCATTAGACTCCACAGTTTAAGGCTATGCACTCGCCTAAAAATAAATCGTTACGGTTCATTTCAGTACATGGCGGTTGGTCTGACTGGTCAAATTGGGGAACGTGTCCAGTCACATGTGGTATGGGAATACAGAAAAGGCACCGCACATGTACCAATCCATCACCATTAAGGTATGGCTATCACTGTTTTGGGGACGCATTAGACGTAAAATCGTGTATGCAAAGCTCATGTGAAGGTACGCGTATGTTATAGATTATATATTTTAAAAAGGTTATCTCTTTCATTTGTATACTTTCACAAATTTTGTGGGAAGCAAACAATAATTAAGAAATAAAATTATGCTATACACAGCCATGTTTCATAAACCAAATCAAATAAAGATTCCAGTGATATTAAATACGATTTTAAAAAAACCAGTCAGTTTAGTTTTTCTTTCTTTTTTTTTTCGGCGTAGCTGCATAATCAACCTTTTGATATAATTAAAAAAAAACAATAAAAATTGTAGATTTATAATCCTTCCACAAATATAAACATCGGAATTGGACAGAAATGAATAAAGCGAGTGAGTGAGTTAGCTTCTGCACAAAAAGGCAACGAGTTGTTTTGAAAACTTAAATTGTAAAGCACCTCTAAAAACAATTAATATGTCAAATTGTAAATACATATAAAGGGTTAGAAATTAAATTGTAAAACATTTAATTTGTAAAATTGTATAGTAGATGTGAATAAAAATATATGATGTTCAGACTTTGTTATAAATGCCTATCTGCTTTTAAAAAGATAAAATATTGTTGATTGACACTTTTTCTTCCAACAACTCTTTCAAAGATTGAAGCGGTATTTGACATGGTATACAGGTTGATCTTCTTTGTTAAAAAGATAAGAATGAGTCAAACGGGCATGACATATTCGGCAACGAAAAGGAATAACGTCCTCTGTGAACATATTTGTTCCCTTGGTGTCATTCACCTGAAGTAGGATTGATATCATGAAGTTTATTGAAGCACTATTCCATGATGATTGCCATTTAGATAAAATGTATTTGTTGATATTTGGCCTTAAATCAGTATATGGGAATTTCACATTAGACTGCGGTAATGAAAGTGATACATTAGATACCGTCTCCAATAAAGTTTTCCGGAGGAACACAAAAATGTACTATAGACAGGAGGTATTAATACACGTAATATTAAATTCAACTGAGTGGTGGTTAGATTCTAGTACACTAATTTTGGAACTCCAGCTCTGCTATCTCCGTAAACTGTGTGATATTATTGCGGATTGGTTTCCACCACTTGATTAAACTATTAGTAATAAATGCAAGTATTTGATATGATTTTGAAGCACAAAATGCCGCAAATTTGGTGGTATATCTCCTGGAAAGTGTAAAAAACGCAGTATTGATTTGAGTTTGCACAGGAAAATTGAAACTCTTTTAGTGTCATAAGTCATGCATTTCTTATGTAAACAACGCGCCAAATATTGACAGTTATGTAGTAATGAATGTGTTGGGTTTTACGGCGAACCGACACAAAAAGGTCATATATCGCCGATTATTTATGTAGTGATTTCATTGAAACTGATTAAAGATGATATTGCGCAAAAGCATGTAAAGTTTGAAAGAATACATTTATTTTACTTTGTATCTATACCGCAATCCAGCATTTTCAATACATTTAACCAATGCACCAATGCAGAATATTTCTTTTTTTTAAATATATGTCTTCTTTCTTTTAGTTTTTTTTTCGAAGGACTGGAACTCTTTTCGATTTATCAAGAAACAAAAACAAAAATTAATAAGTCAGTAAATGGGAGCTGACTACTGTTAGCATATTTACATAAACGCATGAAATATTTAGCGTTCATGGAAGCCATGTTGATAAGCCTTCGCCTTCCGTCTGTCTGACAATTTACTGGTCCGTTTGGAGGTCCATCCGTTTGCACTTATCTTGTCTGCGTTTTTTTTAAACATCCAGACTAATTTCAAATGAAACTTCACAGGAGTAATTTGTACGAAGTCTAGTTGTGAATGTCTTCAGCATGTTCTGCTCTGATCACTTTCTGTGCAGTAATAGTCTTAGAGTTTTATTTGAACAAAAAAGTCAAGATTACTTTTCAGCCACTGCTAATGGGACTTGATTGAAACTTCATAGGAATGGTCAGTATCAAGCCTTTTGCCCATATATAGTGGGTTTTACGGTTGCAAAATTTTATGTGAGTTACGGCCCTGTGGTTATTATGCAAAATGTGTAGTAGCGTTCTTTTCCACGCAATTTCTCAAACGAATGAAAGAAAAACAACATATTTCATTGCAACTTCATAAGAATATTTGGTGAGAAGCTTCGTTGTGTATATTGTCGGCTTGTCCCGCTCGAATATTTTTTGCTGGGTTATTGTCCCTCAAATTTCGATTGTGAATATTTATTCCGACTACATGTTCTTCTTCAATATTAATTGGATTTTCTTAGGGGTGATAAGTAACAAGTGTCTTTGCAATATTATAAACATTAATTATATTGAATTTTGACACTTTTGTTTTTATACATATATTCTGCGTCGAGATTTTTTCTGCGCTTTATTTACATAATTTCAATGGAACTTTACGGGAAAACTGATATAAACAAATTTTTGAGTATCTTTTATACGTCTCGTTCTGGTTATCTTATGCGGAGATATGACCCTGAAAACTCAGTTTTGATTACCTTTTGTCCAGACTACTTTTCGTACATGTGTATACAGTTGGTGGAACTAAAATGACACTTCATGGGAAAGATAGCTGACAAAGCTTGTTACGGATTTCACAGTAAACTGTTAAATTGTTTTATGTCATGACACTTAGATTATGATCATAAAATAATCAAGGCATCATAAGTTTCGAAGTAAACATTAAATAATTACGGAAATCACCGAGTAACGTTTTTACTGCGTCTTTATTGTAAAGACATGCAAACAAACAAGACCAAGTTATTTTGATTTAGAATATCATATCAAAACATTCAGAGAACGAAAACTGACGAGTTATAAAGCACTTAATGATAATAAAAATTCAAAATCATTTAAGTTAGGTAATCATGTAAAAGATAATTCAGTACGTTATGTTTGCAGGGACTGACGGGGAATGGACCAATTGGGGTGGCTGGGATATTTGCAGTGCATCTTGCAACGGGGGTTTGCGTAAACGCTCCAGGTCGTGTACAAACCCTCGTCCAGATCCACATGGAAAATATTGTGATGGTGATCCAATTCAGGTTGAAATGTGCAATAAGCAAACATGTGAGTATCTTGAGAGGTTTGTAGGAGATCACGTCAGGTGAATTATTTCAATCCTGTGAAAAATATGAAGGACTGGAACAAATATTTTGATGAATTTCATTCGTTTATACTTAAACATATGATCCCAAGTGAACTATATTAAAGATATGCACCATTCCTATAATGATTATTAATATAGCAGTTTTACATCGATATACGATATGCGATTGTTAATCGCTTACCTACTACATGTACATATAAAGGTTGGGGCACATCGTCCTACCTAGGTTAACAAAATAATAAGAGGATAATTCAACGAACTTAACATCTTATTTAAAGGCTATGCAATTAGTAATTTATCATTTTGATATTTGTCTGTATTTGTTTTATATTTCTGTTTTGTTTAAGGTAAGACTTCAAATACAAGTGTCGCATTCAACGCCTACTATGTTACCGACACAACTCCAGCATCTGGTCAGACTATGGTCTTTTCAAATGTACTCGTCAACCAAGGAGGATCTTACAACAGCTCTACGGGAATATTTGTAGCTCCACGAAATGGGACGTACATATTCAATGCCCAAATGTGTACTCATAGTAGCCGAAGTTTTAATTTCCATATCATGGTAAAAGATGCAGCGTATGCATCCGTGTACGCGTATGCCTACAACTCGTACGAGTGTGCTTTTACTCAAGCTGTTGTGGTACTGGAAACAAATCAACAGGCTTTTGTCAAATTTGGCACCTGGTTCGGGAAATTAGTGCAGACAAGTAACTACAGAAACTTTTTTTCTGGGTCATTGGTTCATGAGTAAACAGTTTGTGTTTTCAGAAAAACTCGTAACTGCAAAATTATTGCAAGTTTATGTTTTATTCCTTTCTATAACAGTCAATTGCAAATAATTTGGTCCGTTTTATTTAAAACCAGAAGTCTGCAAGTGACGTATTGCGATAAGAAATGTATCCTAGTACTTGAATGTTTTTTTTTTATTTGTAAGCACGAGTTAAATCTGATGTTTCTAAATAAGCATTCGCTACGGCATATTAGGGGTGTTTAATTACGCAAACGCACAGAATCTGCTTTTGTTTTCTTTAATTTGTAGATGGCGTTAATGGGAATTAGTTTGCTTTTAAAGACACTCAATATGTTCGGGCAATAAGAGAAATGCATTTCAATTTTGTAGATTAAAACACATGAATGTGCATTGCATATATATATTTTGTATTGTGTTCACCTGTTTTGTGGGCTTTTTTAAGCTGAACTAAGAGCATATGATGCATTTGCTTTAATGAAAGCTAGGAAAACTGTAATATTAGAAGGAGTGAACCCTTTCATAGATTGTTAAAAAAATAACATTGCACTTTTAAATGTTGTCAGGTTTAATTCAAAACATAATTGAAAAGATGGAGCTTTTACTGGATTCGTAATATATAATATTGACAGGACTTGTTGTAATTTGTTGAATTTTTCAAATGCCTTCTTATTGCAATTGCTCCAACAAAATACACATACATTGTATAAAAATAAGATTTAAGAATAACCAAACATTTCCTTCTATCGAGCTATCGAACAAAAGGTACAATATCTTTTTCAGGAGAGTATGTTGTATCATTGTTTTTGTAACTGACATATCTTATTTGTAGACGTTTTACCATATCTCTTACCAACTTTTATGAAACAAGCATCTTCTTTCCTTTGGGAAATAGATACACATAGGAAGAAAACATCCACTCGGCTACTCTAGGCCTTTTTATTTAAAAACAAGCGAAGCCATGAACAGATAGATTGCTTATCAGAATCTGATATATGTACAAAAAATGAATAGATCATATTTAACGATCAAATACTAGTAATGAAATGGTTAACGTTTGCCCAATACTAATACATACATGTCACTTGTCCCCCATGCCATACAGAGTTTGATGTGTACTTAGGAGACATAATGTCAGTCAGTCTTTTGCGCGTTTGTCTACATATTCATAATCACAATTGGAGAGCAAGCTAGAGAAAATATGTATAGCATTGAAAGTACTCCGGCACACCGTAAGACTTTTGTCTAAGCCTAACGGAGTTCTTCCCCTTGGACCTATCTGTTTTTTTCTGTGTCAACATAATTACTTGAATGTACTATTTTCTTTTTTGTTTCAGATAAGAATATTAAAATTAAAGTTGAAACATATCTGGGTTTAAACATCAATTGTAGGTGCATGCTTCACACTTCTATACATCACTTCAGGGTCAGTGAACCTCATGTTCTATGTAAGGTAGCAAAATGTAATACTTTGTGGAGCAACTACTTTCTGATTCTATCAAATGATGCAACCAAAGTAGATTTAAGATGCTTTTTTTTCTTTACTTTGCCAATAGTATCTTTAATTAACTTTACTTAAAATTGCTCTGCCTTTTACAAGGCTACACCAAAGAAGCTGGAACGGTTCCTCTATGCATGCATCTCTCTTTTAAATTTGATAGAGGAATGCAAAAGGGCCTGTGAATATATGCTTTAATTCTGTAACGGGGTTATCTATGTATTATTTTTGTATTATTTAGATGTTATTTAACATCATTAATTATACCTTTATATGTAGTATTTCACTCGACTACTAGATGCACTTCTGATATTATTACAATCTTCTAACATGAATTTTCGATACAATATTCTAATATTTGAATTTGTCTTGTGTATACCGATTTGTTTTGCACGAATCTGTAAATCATGCTATGCTTATTACAAATAAATTACAAAAAAATATGTTTTACGTTGAAAAGTAATATTGTAAGATGTTTGCATGCAAACATTTTCAATGACAGATATGGCACGCTAATTGTCCAATAATTACGTGAAACCAGGTTCACGATCGAAAAACTAGGATTGACAATCGATAAACTAGGTTTTTCAAACGTAAAACCTGGTTATTCGAATACTAACCTATATTTTCGAGCAAAAACATAAGATGACGGGCGTAAACTATAGTTTATGCTTGTGAACCCAGGTTTACGTTCCATAAACTAGGTTTCACGATTGAACTATGAATTTCGGTCGTTATCCTAAGTTCACGAGCATGAACCTATGTTTACGGGCGTAAACCTGGGTTCACGAGCGTAAACCTACGTTTATGAACGTGAACCCATGTTTACGACCGTGAGCCTAGGTTTATGACTATAAACCAATGTTTACGGACGCGACATGTATGGCAATTGTCCAATAATTACGTGAACCCAAGTTCACGCCAGAAGTTCATAGTTGATTTTATAACCCTAATATATTGACCGTAAACCATCGTTTATGTTTGATAAACTAGGATTTCGATTGAACTACGAATTTCGGTCGTTATCCTATGTTTACGGCTGTTATCCTATGTTTACGCTCGTGAACCCCGGTTCACGCTCGTAAACCATAGCTTACGAACGTGAACGTGAGCCTACGTTTACGAGCGTGAACTATAGTTTACGGCGTTATTCTATGTTTTTGCTAAAAAATATAGTTAAGTATTAAAAAAGCCTGGTTTTACGTTCGAAAAACCTGGTTTATCTATCGTTAATCCTAGTTTTTCGACCGTGAACCCGAGTTCACGTAATTATAGCTAAAATGGCGTGCCATAGACAGAAATTAACAAATTGTCGTTTCATAATCTGCAAAATGTCGGATATAGATTTTCATGATTTTGTTCTGTTTGAAGCACACTTTAAAGTATGCAATATGCCGCATTACTTTAAAACCCCACCTGTTTAGCTGAACGATTAGACAATAATGTGTTTAAAGAGCAAGAAAACTGTTTTACTGTGTCAAATTAAAATACATTTAGAAAACTGATAGATTGATTATAAAAATGGTTCCATTGTCTCCCTTTTGACAAAAGTGGCAATATATTTCATATGTACAAATAACATTGAATGACTAATTAAATGGTGCATTAATTGTAGCTGAACATAAAGATAGATAGTTTAAATGCTAGATTACATTTTATCTTGAATAACTTATAAATATATTTTGTTAGACGTGTCCTTAGCATTTGTATTTTAACTTAACGGAAATGTTCTGTTACTGGTTAACTGGTTTGCTCATGGCTGTTTGTGTGTTTGTCCTTTTGTTGATGGATGATTTCAATACTGTTTAAAACTAAAGAATGCTTGCAAATCATCCATCGTCGGGTGGTTATCTTTACTCTGTAAATGAAGGTTCAATAGATCAAAGGTCAGTTCTAAAATGAGACAAAAACGGTGTCCGCTCAAAACTAAAGTGCTTCAATCTACAGTCATCAAATTATTTACAGCGTTTGCCTGTGACCTCTGTTGTTTGAGATCAAATGCCAAGATCACAATAACTTTGTGCCTGCAAACTGTTTCCGCTCCATTTAAAAAATAAAACATTCGCTAAATACTTTCTAACCTTTACACTGAACGCGAACGCTTTTCATTCATAAAACATATTTTCGTTTTTTATCATGTGTCAAGGTCAAAGTCAAAGAGACCTTTGAAATATATACAGCCTTTCTTCGGGAATAGGCTATTAATGAATAGCCGAATGCCCCAAAAGAATTAAACTATAAATTACTTCAATTTATGTTACCTGCAGTGGAATTTAGCATTACTGATGTAGTCATGGTGTTTCAAGCCATTTTGCTAAATAAATTAGTAAGAATAACTCGAGGTTTTGGTTATTCCTCGCCTGATTAAATATGTACATTTAGTTTAAGTATAAAATGAAGAGAAATCAAGTTTCCCAGTTCAGCGTTCAAAACGCATTGTGGCAATATATATTTGGAAATGATTATACAGTGAACAAAGCAAAAGCAGTTTACTAAATAATACATATAAAGTTTGTTGAAATAACAAGTGACACTAAATACTCTGTTGTAACTAATATTAATTTTGTATTTTGTTTTTGTAAAGGTTGTCTATATATCATTTTTTCTGCTTAATTTGATAAATTTGATATATCACTCAAAATGTAAACACATGTAACGCATATAAAAGATGACATTGCACATTTAAAAACTTGTCCATCGTGTGGTGCCCAACACGCCGCGAGACAAAATCCTTCACTTAATAGGCGAAATATCCGATATGTTGTCTAAAGGAAAGAAAAACTACAAGAAAAGCTATGCAAAGCCTTATAGGCACTCTCAAGTTTGTTTGCAGGGCAATTCGCCCTGGTATACCTTTTGCCGTCGGCTTATAAGCGCTACTTGTGGTTTGACAAAATCATATTATTATATTCGTGTGAATAGAGCCATAAAATTAGATTTGCCGATGTGGTTGAAATTTGTAAGATACTATTATGGCATATCAGTGATCTGCAACCGCCACTGGTCTTCCAACGAAGCTGTCCAGCTGTTCACTGACAGTGCGGAGGCGGGGGTCGGTTTTGGTACCTATTTTCAGGGTCATTGGTGTAGTGGCAAGTAGCCACAGAAATGGGAACAGGGAAATATTACAAGGGATATATCTGTGCTGGAGCTATTTCTTTATTGTCGTGGCACTGCATATTTGGGGTGATGAGTAAATCTGTGAGAAAACTGTTTTCAACTGTGACAACGCCGCAGTTTTTCAAATCCTTGATTCTATTCATCAAAATCTGTTATGGCACTTGTACAATGTATTACAATGCGCTGCCTAAAGTAAAACATGCACATAAAAGCTTCTCGTGTCCCTGGCTTCAAAAGAATGACATATGTGAGGCATTGTCTCGTTTACAGTGGAAAACAATTTCGAAGCGGATTCAGAACAATTTCCAAGGCTAAACCATCTTTTGGAAGTATTTAGGCAAGAGTTTCACTTCTACTAAAAGAAAGCCGCGCAACAAACACCATTTAAACTTACCAAACCGCCATTTCAGTCTTTCAGAGATTTTGCAAGCAGTATTCTTTACGTTATCAATTACCATACGAAACCAAGCAAGTGCCTTTATTCATATCATATTGTTTCGAGCTCGAATACACACCAGCTACAACTAAGACCTACGTTTCTAGGGTAAGCTTCTTTCAAAAAGCTTACGGTTTTCATGATCCAACCAACTCACTTATAGTCGGAAAAGTATTGGAAGGATGTCGCACGTTATAGGCTAACTCTGATTCGAGGTCACCTATTACAGTGGAATTCTTAAAATAATTCTGGCAAGCATTCCGTATGTTTGTTGAAAACGAATTATTCTATATCAGTTATGTACTGGCTTTTTTTTGTTTGTTTAGGATACTTAGTGATTAGTTTATTCTACGGAAAGCTACAAACAGTGTCCTAAGTGACATCAATTTCATATATTGCTATTAATCGGTAATAATACGTGTCCGCCATTCTAAAACAAACCAATTTTGCCACCTTATGTCTTATTGATTCCTTATGAAAAGGTCATTGTCCAGCCCGGGCCTTACTCCGATACAGAATAGTTCGTCCCTCGATCGAGGGTCAACTCTTTGTACTCCAGGAGGAAAAGCCCCTTACTAGATAATAATTGACCAAAGCCTTAAGTAAATGCATTAGCGGTCACTATACATCGCATTTTTTTCGCATAGGCAGAGCAACTCAGTAGCTGCCGATGGTGTAGAAATGACAACATTTCAGAAGCTGGGGCGCTGGAGGTCTTACGCATGCAGACCTTATATAAGGATACATTGATAATAACAAAATAAAGGCAGCATCAATAACAATTATAATGATAATAACGTTGTTGTTGATGATGTTGACGATAATGAAGATAATGATTATCAAGCAAGCAAGCAAACAGTTAAATTATATTTAACCAAATAAAAAACAAATTTTGTGCAATTCAGCCGAAACGGTACCTCAGTAGGTCATGTAATCTTAAGCTTGATGCGTTTGGCTAAATTAGTACTGTACTATTACATTCTTTTTAAGTTAATTTCGACAACAGATATATGGATCCCGTCTGATTCGATTCTTTATTTGGCGGACAAAAGAGCAAATGACATGGGACAGCTAACTTAAGCTTACCAAACAATACTTCTATCGCATAATTTTGGGGGGTGTGGGGGGGGGGGGGGGGGGGCTCTAGTGGAAAGATTTTCAAAATCAGCTGCAACGAAGAATGTTACAAAACACGAACCCGAGGGTAATATTAGTTCATCTCGGTGGCATCGATCAGTATCTGTAGCTTAACTAGAAATGTGTCCGAAGGTACTCAATATTTGTTCCAGGCATTTCCTTATGCTATAATTGTTTGGCTAGATATTTTTCAAAGGTTGGTATGGTCTGGTGCTGAATCTGTTATAAATATCGAGAGCAAACGGAACGTATAAACTGAATCGGTCTTAAACTCCTGAAGGAAAGCAGTCGAGGAAGACATTTCACAATACATATAGACTATAAAACCAGCGCTTTAGTTAGACGGATGATGTTCACCTTTCAGACACTGGTCTTGAATTAACTTTAGCGGCATTAAAAGGTCTCTTAACACAGTTTGCTCGCTAGAATGTGGCGTAAAAGAATAATAAAAAAAAAGATTTCTATTTTTCTTTCTTTTCTGTGGCGGATATTCAAGCTTCGTGGGTGCTTTTATAAAAAAATAACCCTTTACTTTCTTATCATTTTGAAACATAGCAAAACTCGAAAATTTACTAGTAAGTTAGTTCATTGTGTTGCACTTGGTTTAAGCGCAGTTGTGCATGGTATAAGCACAGTATGGTGTTGTGCATGGTATAAGCGCAGTATGGTGTTGTGCATGGTATAAGCGCAGTATGCGTTGTGCATCTAAACGCAGCCTTAATGATACCTCGGTAGATTTATATATAAGTTTAGTTATTGATTGTCAATAAATGGTATCATACGAATATTTCATAAATATATTCTTCATGAATACTGGTTTTAATACAAAAAATATAATTCGAAAATAATATATACCAATAGCACTTTGGCAAATTAATGAACACAATATATGTTTTGAAATCATTGTTTCCATAACTGTCTCATATTTTCATACCAGCAAAGCTCAAGGTTACCTTTCATTATCAAAGTAAGGTACATCTATGTTTTCAGTGAGAGATGATATGCTGTTCGTCACATCTTTAACTAATAATCAGGAAAAAAAGAGAGAAAACATTGAGAATTCCCGCGATATAGCTTGTATAATTGATGTTGTGGATCTGTTTATTAAGATTTTGTATTTTATGTTTTGCGAAATAGTTTGTATAGAGGCAATGTTTTAACGTTTTATGTCTTTATATCTGATTAATTAACATTTTGTATTTTCATATATTTTGTGATATATGCTTGAGAACTGAAATCATTCAAATTAAGTTTAAAGCTAATAGTTTCATTTTATTCGGTAATTGTTTACTAATAATTTGAAAAGTTTGATGTTTTATAAAACTGACCATATAAACATGTCTACAATGCCGATCTTAAAATGTGATCAAATGAGATGCGTAGGACAAAATTAACGGATCAACTAAGTTGCAAAAACGAAAAGAGACATATGTTTGATCTAATATGCTACATTCCATATTCTATCATACAAAAGGTCTGTTGAAGCTTGTAAATACAGTATCAATGAGATATATAAGAAATTCAGCAAAACGCTTGAGTCAACAAAATATCTCTGATTCATTTCTCAATTCAATAATAAAGCTAATGAGAAAAAATAATGTAACAGTTAGATTATTTCCAGTATTCATTAAGTGTATTGCGTGTAATCAGATTGTTTTCTAGACACTGTAGGGATTTACAATACGGTGGCTTTGGGCCCTCTTCTTAAAAGTATTTCAAACTGTAATTGCGTATGGGCATGTTAAACAACAAAGACATAGATGGAATAATGTGCCATCCGTTTCAATTATGAACTTTCGGCGACCACTTAACCTGAATAAGAATTATTCTGTTTTATCAATTTTGTTGGATTTAAATTCGCACCGACACAATTTTAGGTTATATGGCGACTTTCCAGCTTTGCTGATAGAGAATGACCCCAGGTGCCCCTCTGTGCATTATTTCATTACGAGCGGGCATAAATTCAAAATACGCTAGCTGTACACTCAGTTGCAACCATAGATTGAGACGAGACAAAAACATGAAACATTTATAAAAATACAAAGTTTACATAAAAATTATTTAATTTATCAGAAAATGAATGAAAAGAAGATTTTTTTAAGTGTCAGGTAAAGTAAATTTTAAAAGCAAGTATTGTTTATGTTACCATTTCCATTCCTCATTTCTTTGTTTCACTAGCGAACCAGCGAACATAAATCTTTACGAGATCCCAATTCGTGTAAATGAAAAGAATTCCGGAAAACCTATAAAATTACAATTTTGTAGCGAGAGTAAAGTATTCTTCTTGATGAAGTCGTTGTTCAAGATCCTGATTGCTAAAAAAGATGTTGCTGCAATGTAAGTTATTTTACAATTCCTATTAATATGTTTTTTTCAAACTTCAATGGTATTTTGAGTACTGTTATGACGTTTATTTTCCTCAAGTTAATAAGTTTAATTAATATAGTTATTCTTACTAGTTTCATTATCATTTTAAGACACTAATCGACAATTATATTATTATTTGATTACATTTTGACCAACACTAAATACCTTCTTTAAATATCATTTTACATGTTCTTAGATACAAAAAATGGTTTTCTAGCTTGTGGAAACAGAGTGTGCAGGTATATTTTCCTTTTTTTATTATTTATTTATTTTCTTCGCTTTTAATCTTGATCCAAAAAGTGTGCCAGGCACATCCATGTTACATTCTTTAAAATGACAGAATAATTGTAACATAATTTAGAACTATGACGTCAAATTAATTGATATCTGTTAAATGGCCAACATTTTTGTCACGCAAATAGGCGGCAAACCGGTAAGTACTTCTGTACATTAAAACAAAGAGTTTTATGCGTCAAAGTGAAAAAAAATGGTTATCTTATTAATAACAAACCTTTAATTTCTATACATTGCATTTTGAGTCAGTGAAAAGTAAGGAAGAAATACAAAAATAAGAAAAATGAGGGAAAGAGAGTTGAGAAAATTAAATTTTGCTATTTCTTTCATTTTAACGACTAAATTATGATAATGTCTTACTCAAATGCAATTTTTATTATTACTTTAAGCTGAAACTAGAAATCATATTTTCCCATGGAAAGTTCTCATGGGAAAAGTGGGTCTTCTATCATTCCGGAGGTTCTTTTCCATGCAAAATCTCATGTTCTCTTAAAACATATGCACTGAAAACACATCGTTTGATTCCTTTTTTAAGTTTGAAGTCTTTCTAGAAGTACACGTACTATGCAATTTTGAAAAAAAAAAAAACATAATGGCAAAAAATGGTGACTATTATAAAAGAAATTCGAATCCGGATGAGGCTTGAATACCAGACTTCAGCTATGTTTTCGGCTCGTGCTGGATGTTACTCTCAGATATATGAATACCCAACCCAGAACTAGCATTGTATGTATTAAAATGAATCTTATCTTTTTCAACGTATATAGGTATTGGAGACTTTTGTCATTTAGTTAATGTAAGCAAGCACTATTACCTGGAAAGAAGATATGTTTATCCTATATCAAGCCTGAATGTTTTTAAAGTTTCATTTCAGAGTTGTCATCAGAAGATCGTTACTTACATAGGAAGAGAATTCAGCATCATGAAATCTGAATTCTACAGATGTGTACAGATAAATGAGTTTAGGTAAATACTTTATGAAAATCATTTCTTCATTATGCAGAGTGTGATATATGTCTCAAATGTTTCTACATCCCTAAATTGATATTTATACGATGACCTTCAAACAGCAAAGTTTGAAATCTTGAACTCATGACCCAACGATCCGTAGACTAACGCTCTACCAACTGAGCTAAGCGGGCGAGCTAAATGAATATTGAAAAAGGTACTATGCCTATGAAAGTAAGGGATGTGGAAATATAACAGGAAGGTATTTGATTTACTTTAAGGCTCCACTCTCATGGAAAAAATCTGATATCAGAGTGTTGTATTAACTCAATCTGTTTTGTGTCAAGCACATCACTTATCATTTGTTAGTTAACTGTTTTCGAGATTAAGTAGTATCAACACGAACATATAATATTTTATCAATAGGAGAAACAGTGCTGATGTAAAAGTTATCCAATATACACATCTGCCTTATGAGCAGACACTTCTGTATAATCTCTGATATTTTCAATTCAATAATATCTAAACCTGATTAAAACAATGTTGTGTTCAAGTAATAGTTGCTTTCTTTCTTTGCTAACCGTGCATTCACAATATCTAAGTAATTTAAAATAAGAATGGAATGGCTCCAAATATGCATGGGCGACAGGCTGATTTCTTTGAAAGAATGTCATTTGATATCTACTTTGCTATAAACTTGATAGTCACCCAAGTTTGTTCGAGGTAATACACCAAACAAAGCTGTAACCAGGCAAAAGGAGTACAACGTTTTGTATGGATAAAAATAAAGAAAAAACAAACATTGCATTTTAAAAGTTACACATATAAAATATTATGGAAATTATTAGTATTGTCGGCACCCATATCAAGAGTACAAACTGACATGGACATTTTCTGATATTATACTGGCCAAGGTTTATATGTAATCTAAGCCAAGATTTACAGGCACACATCCTGATATGCATGCTAGCATGTAAACCTACAAACCAGACCTCTGTTGAAATGTTAAAATATTAACGATGAAAAGAAAAGAGATTGGAACTCGACGATTGTTAATGTTTATTATATACAGCGTATGCTCGGTTTTTGATTTTGATTACCCGGTTAAAACAACGGTAGAAAGCTAGTGACTGAAAGTCACTGAAGAAAACGAGATCACCAGAAAGAGGCTTAATGCTACGAGAGAAGGTCAATAAGTTCATAGAAATAAGTATATATTGATACAAATCAAAATTCATATTATCATTATTGCGCAGTACACACAATTGTTAGTTGAGAGATTACAGTCTTTCACTCAAATGACATTTTTCACTCTTGCTTGGCTGTTTAATAACCTGACCCATAGGCAAAGATTGAAAATCAGAATTTGGAGTTTAGAGCTGTGATTAAGTTCCTCACTAAAGAGGGATAAAATGCCACAGAAATCCATCGCCACATGGCCGATGCGTATGGTGTTAGTAGCCCGCAGTATTCCACAGTGGCAAAGTGGTCAGCAGAATTTAAACGTGGCAGAGCTTTTTGGAGGATGGCCAACGGTCCGGTCGGCCTGCTGATGCCATCAGTAAGGAGGTGGTTGATCGTGTTGAGGACCTTGTAATGAATGATCGTCGAATCAAAGTTGATGAACTTGCTAGAGAGTGTGACATTTTCCATGGAAGTGTTTGCACTATAATTCATGAACATCTGGGGATGTTAAAGATTTCTGCAAGGTGAGTCCCCTGACATGCAGGATCGTCAGCATAGGTTGGAATCAAGTCAAGAGCATCTGGAAATTTACAGTGCCAATCCAGAAGACTTTCACACTCGTCTCGTAACAGATGAAACATGGATTCCCATTGGAATCTAAACACATAAAGGTATCAATGCAATGGAAGCGCCCTGGCTCAGCCCCACCTAAGAAATTTCGTACTCAAAATCAGCTGGCAAAGTAATGACCACTGTGTTTTGGGACTCAGAAGGGGTGATATTAATAGATTATAAACCTGCTGTTAGGTCAATTACTGGGGTTCTACTATGCAGATTTTATCAAACAGTCAAGGGCTGCTATGAAAGAAAAATGAAGGGGGAAGGTAGCCGCTGGTGTACTGCTTTGCATGACTTGCATAAACGGCTATTCGTGAGTGCAATTGCATCACCCTCCTTACAGTCCAGACCTGGCCCCAAGTGATTATTATTTGTTTCGAAATTTGAAGTCGCACTTGCGTAGAACGAGATTTCAAGATGATGATGAACTCCAGGCTGCCACAGAGGCTTGGTTTGAGGACCAAACAGAGGACTTTTATTTTAAAGGCAAAGACTGCTTAAAGGAAAAGTGGGGCAATTGCGTGCAAGACTGCTATACCAATTTCAAACACTGCAAAGGAGGAAACATATAATCATTTATCAAAGCACTTGCAACAGCTGTTTACTGAGTTTTCTTTGCATGATGAAAACTAAAACTATTTCTATGGTCTCATGTTATTGCTTTCACTTTATATTTTGTTAAAACGACAAAAACGAAAGCGATTAATTTCCTTAAAACAAAAGTTCTAAATTAAAATAAATGTAAAAAGTTAAGGATAGATTTCCAAGAAGCACAGATCACCCCCTAAGGTTCAAGGATAGGGGTTATCCATCCAATCTGACGTTATTATCAAAATCCATAATCAGAATGACCTCGTTCATTATCTGTGAAAAAATAGCAGCTAAAACATACTTTTAGGTTTTTGAAAAACTGATGCGACACGACTGTATGTTATTTTTTCATTAATTAAAGTCAAAAGAAAACTGACATTCAATGCAGCTCTGCACTTAAGCAAAACTGTAATTACCGTTTACTGCTGCTGTGTGATTTAAATCCAAATCAGTACTCTGTAAATGGGACGTATCTTATTTGTTTATTACTTTCATTCCTTTAATATGATAAAACTTCCATCAGTTGTCACCTCTTTAAAACTAAATCACTTTTAATATCATAAACACAAATATTAACATATAATGCATACATTAATAAAAGATCTCCAGACATTTTTAAACTTATTTTATCTACGCAAAACATTTGATATAATAATATATCAGCAACAAAAAGTCCTTAAGTTAGTTTAACACTACTTGCACACAGGCGAGGTAAATTTTTAAACATGTTCATGTCCGTCTAGTTTGCCATATATACCATGCATTGAAGAACGGTGCAGTGAATGAAAGAAGTATCAGATACTGGTAAAAAGCAATACGAAAATTGACTTTCACCATTAGACCTAAAGCGTTGCAAAAGTTTTATTCCTTTCACAGATTTTATCTTTGTTGATTATTTCGCTTGGCTGCACATTTCATACGTCACAAATTTGAGTGTTGTTGTTTTGTTTTTTTGTTGTATTTTTTTTCACAGTACACACACGTTACCGATAATTGAGAGTAAAGATTTTAATTGAGCGTAATAATGAAAGATGAATCAAAGTATACCACCATTTAGGTTCCCTAGTACCTGGTTCGTGAGATGTCTATTACAAAGATAAATGCACTATATGTTCGCAAACGACCAAGACAAACTTATAAACATCACTTACTAGTATCACTTTCTTATGCCCCCCTTCCGCTTCGAAGAAGAAGGAGTGGTATATTGTTTTGTAGATGTCGGTCGGGTGGTTGGTCGGTATGTGGACCAATCAATTTCAATATGATAATCTCAAGAACATTTGGGCTTAGGATCATGAAAATTTATTAAAAGGTTGGTCATGACAAGCAAATAGCTCATATTGACTTTGAGGTCAGAAAGTAAACCGTCAAGGTCACAGTGACACAGAACAGTTATACATTATCCGGATGATAACTCTAGAACGCTTTGGTCTAGGATCATAAAAGTTAATGAGAAGCTTATTCACGACCGGCAGATGACCTCTATTGACTTTGTCAGTAGTTCAAAGTTCAAGGTCACACTGACCAGGTAAAGTTTAACAGTTTCCGGAAGATAACTCAATAACGCTTGTGCTTAGCATCATGAAAATTGAGAGGGTGGTTGGTCATGATCAGCAGATCACCCCCAATTGATTCTGAGATCAGTAGGCTAAAGTTCAAGGACAAGTGACTCGGAAAAGTAAAACAGTTTCCAGTCGATAAATTGAGGGTTCTGTGTAACAAAACCTAATAGGGAGGTTAATCATGACCAGCAGATAACCCCTATTAAGGCCAGTAGATCAAAGGCCAAGGTAACAGTGACCTGAAACAGTTTCCGGAACATGTTTGGGCCTAGGTTCACAAAACTTCATGGAGAGTTTATCGTCACCTACAGATGACCCCTATTGATTTTGAGGTCAACAATTCAAAGGTCAAGGTCGCCTTGACCAAGAACAATAGAACTTTGTACAGTGACCTAATAATTGCTGTTCCTTGTGCAATTACTGAAAGAATCAAGGGGGGCAAGATGTGTTCTACGAGCTCTTGTTTGACAGAAGAATAAAATTAAAACGAATCTAGTTTAAAATACAGAGAGGGACACTGTTTGAATGTATCTAATAACTATCAATACGAGACATTATTTGACATTACTATTATGTTTGCCCTGGAAAGGTGGCGCTGTACTTATAATCCGAAGTAGGACAAGGCAAGCTACTATATGTAAACAATAAACGAACTGAAAAACGAAAAAGAAATAGAATCTAGCGAATCAGTGTATTCTTTCATGTTTCTATCGTCAGTAGATCTTTATGATTGTAAATGAAAAAAACTTCCGTGAAAAGGGTTTGGATTGTCATTGTCAAGTCTTTTGCAATTAAAATGTGAAATTCGACAATGATCGATGACATGGACCCTATCCGTCAGGTGGCTATGTTTTGCACTAGCGGACAATGTGTTGAATGCAATTTGTGTAACTTCATAGGTGTTGAATATTGATATCTCATGCATGTGTCCCTCTGATCGCCTTGTTGTAATGTCATATTACATAAGCATCAGAGATTGGCTTTTTTTCAAACCAGCTATGTACTCATAAACAAATATGGGATTAGTGTGCAAACGGAAGCACTTTTAACCATTAAAACAGTTTTGTCTCACCTGTTTGTGTTGGACTTACGATGATTCGTTACGCCTATGAATATTACAAGATCGACAAGTGAAAATGTCAAAATCCTACTAATTTGAGGAGTTAAAAACCAAGGAGCATATCATTTTACAACGGAAAATCCCAAAGGCCTGTGGTGGGATTCTATTTCGGGTCGCTTAGATTATAGTCTTTTGCCCTAACCACTGACACAAAGCATTGATCCTGTGATGCAGCTGTCAGAGACTAACGTTAAACGTACAGGCTAAGCGTAATGGAGCGTAACAAATTATTGATTGCTAATGGTATTTCATACGATAAAATTTAGAGTGTTTCAGATCCATTCCGTGATGAGCGCCCTAAAAGTCAGAATTGTCTCCTAATATTGCTTATGTACCGATATAGTCTCGAAACATTATACAGTTTCCGAAACAGCTGAACCACCGAGCTTCTCATCGGAAGCGGTTCATGAAAATCTGACCAAACACCCTAAATAGTCGAAGGTTTGTACAAATAACTTATAAAATCTGTTAAAATGCAGGTGAAAGAAGGTTTAATGGATTTCTCACAAGTAATGATACATGATATACTAGTATTAATTCAAAGACCGAGCATCTGAAAACAATGGTTAAAGAACGAACAGTTCTTGCAAAAAGAACACAAAGTTGCAAACAGGCTCTTTACATATTTCTATTCAATTTCTGTGTCCATTTTGTTCAAATTCACCCTGCAATTCTGTTACTGGAAAGTTTAACAGAGATAAGCTTAAGGTTCTGAAATTAGTTATAAAACATTACATAGACGTCGCCTACATAGTGGTTTACGGGACATCTGCCTCATTCATGACAATTCATCTGCCCACAAGAGGTTGTACAGCAGTAAAAGAGGACCAGCCAGATAAGAAACTGTCGCACCCTCCATGTTCGGCCGATATATGTCCCTGATGTTTGTGCACATTCCTTTACTGAAAAAAAGCTGGTAAGACGTATTATACCTCCATATTATATCAGGCGTAGACTATCCTGTGGCGTTCATGTCATAGAGATACCGGAAGGAAAATTAAGTTTCAGTTAACGATGAATATTTTGAGGGAGTAGTGTAGACAAAATGCTTAAATTATGCACAGGTTTAACTAGATTTTTATCGACAGACTAACACCTTTTTGAATTCCCCTTTTAGGTGGTTGTAGCCGGTATGTCAACGTGAATCTTTTCAATATGTTTTAAACACCTAAACAATGCAATAAAGCCACAAAATAACATTTGCAAGTGGGATATGCGAGGAGGAAGATTTTAATGGCAACCTGCTTATTGTTAATAAGTCATTCCTTTTTTTATTGTTTACATCACTGTCAAAGCTTGATGTGATAAGGAGTTATCTGTTTTCAGTATTTTGTAGATCTGGAGAAGAAAATATCTTATCACCAGTCTCCCTTTACGTACCATCTAAACAAACAAACCTGACAACAGAACTGGGTATGGTCAGTGTCGTATGGTTAAAAGAGATAGCATATTTAAACAAAGTCTTACGTAAAAAAGGAACAGATAATATGGTTTTGTAATAAGAAATTTATATTGCGCAGTTAAAGTAAGGCTATACTAAAACTGCTTTTAAAGGCACAGACCTGCAGATTTTGTCTAAATGTTTGTATCCTCGCGGACGTCACTTATCTTATGGGTGTTGTCAGCTATTCTGAATTTAATTACATCCCTTTACGCAAACAATCTCTGTGACAGAATGCGTCCTTGAAATGGAGTTACATTTCAGGGAGAGAAAATATCACTTCTCCGCACCTAATCACTTAAAAACACTTAAACGTCTCTACTGATTTGTGAGAACATTTCAGAATAGATACAAATGTGGAAGCAGTTCTAATGAGGTGTAAAATTTTGTAGTGTCTACAAAGCAGCATCAAACCTAATGTTATGGGATAAGTTGACTTGTTGTGGATGTGCACGATGTTTTTTTTTTTTCTGCTAGGCACTTTGTCATAATTGGTCTGGGCTGATGTATTGTAGTTGTGTTATGTAAGCATGAATTGCCTTTACTGTCTGTTTTATGTAATTTCTTACTTATCGAGCTGCATTATTTTTAAAGATATTACACAGAGCCTTCCAATAAACCAACACCCTTACAATGTGAAGCAGTTCAGTCTTTATGTTAAACACGTTAATTCAAATGGGTTTAATGGTGCTTTGTACAGAAATGTTATGAAAAGGAAGAATACTTAGTTTGAGACATACCATAGATTGTCTGCATGTCCTCCTAACAACATGAAATATGGCTCAAGATAAAAAAGGATAGGTAGCAAACACGTTCATGTGTTTCTGTAAAACAAATAAAATGTGTTACATCTGCTTAAGATCTGTGAAGTCATATTTTAAAATGTTAACACGGGTATCGAAGCGTCAAAGCTGCTCTTTTGCTTCTGGAGATAAAGCATAAAATATTTCACTTAAATTCATATCAGGAATATAATGCAGCAGGTAAATATTTTTACATTGGGTTTCTTGTTATTTCAGAAAATTTAAAGAAGACTTAATTTTCCGTGCTTTTTTTGACAAAATTGATTCACATGAGAAAAAAATATATTAAATATAGTTGATTTCTTTTTGTCTTCTTGTTAGAACTGAATATTGCTTGAAAATTTGAAATAGTGTTGCAATATATGGTTTTATCTAAAAGTTATTGTACTTTCCATCAGACACAACTGAATTATATAATTTAAAATTATATCACTTAAACTTGATTTCGACATTTTATTTCATTATAACTTACAGTGTTGAGTCTGATGAAAAGTATCAATAATTAATCTGGTAGTGACTAATGAGTATCTATGTGCAAGATTTTTGACTGAGACGTAATTAATTTTATTTATTTTCCTTTGTCTGTTTTATTATTTCAATGCTATAATTTTCATTTTTCAACGTTCGTTCCTTTTCATTAATTTATCATTCGAAAAACACAACACAAAAGTACTTAATTTTTCAGTTTTAAGTAATTACCTTAGATTTACATACATAATATCAATGTTTATATATCATAACATGTATGGCACATATAAGTGTGGGGATATGAGGCCATCTAATGTTAAAACTTTAACAGGGTATGCCAAAGCAACTGACTTGAAAAGCTTTAAAATCCTATCAGCCGAGAGTAGACCAAAGCTATAAACTTTAAGTGACGAAAAAAATACAGTCCAAAGCTATACAATTAAGCAAACACTGTTGCGAATAATGAAAGCAAGTGACGAAAAAAATACAAACAGTCCAAAGCTATACAATTAAGCAAACACTGTTGCGAATAATGAAAGCAAGCGGCAACACTTACGAGAAAGGCTATTCTGATTTGAATCTTAACAAGTCGAACAAATTGACAAGCGTTACAGTAACAAGCAAGCTAAGATTGCTAGTACCTTATGGGCAAAACCTAGAAACGCAACATGGAAAACTTGGCAAGCACAACACTACGTAAAAATAATACAAAGTATACTACTAAAAACTGGAATTATATGTAAAGAAAATCGGTCATATATGCCTCCTAACCGACGGGAATGAATCTGTAACTTCAACAATACTCTCGAGGAAATGATATAACCGACTGATATTTTAGAAATTTTGACGATCTACTCTCATCTGACAGAATGTTTTCGCTCCCATCAGCCGAGAATAGACCAAACTATGAACTTTAATTGAGGAACATAGTGCAAACAGTCCAAAGCTATAAAATTAAACGAATAGGAAGCACTGTTGCGAATAATGAAAGCAAACGACAACACTGTTACGAGAAAGGCTACTCTGGCTTGAATCTTAACAAGTCGAGCAATTTGGCAAGCGTAACAGTAACAAGCAAGCTAGGATTGCCAGAACCTCATGGGCAAAACCTAGAAACGTAGTAAGAAAAAACAACTTGGCAAGCGCAACAGAATCTCAAAAATGAAATTAGATATACCACTAAAAACTTTAATTATAAGTAAAGGAAAACGGTCATATATGCCCCTTAACCGACGGGAATGAAGCTGTAACTTCAACATCGGTCTCGAGGAAATAATACAACTGATTAATAATTCAGTAATTTGACGGTCTACTCTCAGCTGACAGAGCTTTCCTGCTGATTAAGTGACATTTAAATCATTATTTCGGCTACCATAATTATGCGAACGTATCAAGTAAAAAACAAAACAAAACTGAAAATGAAAATAACACAGTAAATTGAGAGATTTAGTAATGTACCACTGTATCCACTTTAAAAGTCCTGATATGACAATAAAGCTTATCAACTAGCCAGCACAACTATTATAAAGTCTATATCAAAACAGATCCAAGGAGCACCAAATGTTGACTGAAAGTGTTCGTGTAACGACTGTATTCAACACCAGTACGAGCTGAACTAGCCGTGTTCTGTCTCGAAGTGTTTCCCAATTCCACAGTGGCAACAACAAAAACAATACTGAAAAACACCAAAGAACACAGCAGCAGCACAACTGAAATGACATTTAATTTATAACTAAGATGCTAGTTAGAAAATTACTACTATTTATTTATTTATTTTGTTGGGTTTAACGTCGCACCGACACAATTTTAGGTCATATGGCGACTTTCCAGCTTTAATGGTGGAGGAAGACCCCAGGTGCCCCTCCGTGCACTATTTCATCACGAGCGGGCACCTGGGTAGAACCACCGACCTTCCGTAAGCCAGCTGGATGGCTTCCTCACGTGAAGAATTCTACGCCCCAAATGAGGTTTCGAACCCACATCGATGAGGGGCAAATGGTTTGAAGTCAACGACTCTAACCACTCGGCCACGGAGGCCCCAAAATTACTACTAACGAAGTTGTTAACAATAACAGTCAAAAATGGTAACTAGGGCGGGTGGGTGAGTAAAGTTTGTATCTTTGTTAAACTTTGTATGTGACTAAATGTAGCTGTGTATCGGTTGAAAGCAAAATGAGAAATTTGCACGAGGTTTTCAGGCTTAAATACTTTTACCCACAATAGAGATGTTCCCTGGCTTAATCAAACTAAATGAATGTACGCGGCTGGCTTGATTGGAACCAATCACGAGCAAGGTAAAAGAAAAATGTATCTGAATGCATAGTAACTATTTAGAGGAGTGCAAAATCGCTTTTCAGGGGCGTAGCATTGACAATACTCAGTTTATTTTTGTAGTAAGTAAATTATTTTATTTTAAAAATAATTTTGTAGTATTGATAGTAATCTTAATTTTAAATGAGTCCAAACGTCTTAAGTAAACGTTTTGAGTATAGATTAAATGTTAATGTATATAATTTAATGCAAAAGATAATTATGATAGTTACATTATTTTTTTCTATCATTATTATCCTTTTCATCAGTAGTCATTAAATTTATAAGTATAAATCGTAATAATAGAGTAATCATTATTATGTAACAAGAGAGATGATAATTAGAGTTATTAATATGAAAACAAGATAAATAAAAATAAGGAATAATGCATGTATAAACAGCAGAAACTATTTAATAATACCATCAAACTGTTTCAAATTTAATTCAGATCGTTTAGGGACAAGATGAAAAATTCAAATCGTTTAGGGACAAGATGAAAATGAAAATTTACTACAATATAAATCAAAGTATTTTTATCTTCCTGTAAACTTTATAACTCTATACTTTAAAAAAGATGATGTAGCAAACGCAATTACAACGATATTACATTGTACGAAAATTATATTTAAAATGAATTCTATGTTTAAAATGAAATGTAAAGATCTTTTGTCATTAGAAATTTAAATACAACAAAATGAGTATCATTATCATATTAAGCACTATTTATGCAAACATATCTTGCATTATGATTTTATGGCGTAGGATGTATTGCAATACTGTATGATTCGCTATTGTTGTGCCAATATTTGTATTTATAAGCGTTATAATTATATTTACATTCAATAAAAATTTATCTAAATGCTACAAGTTTCTATTTGTATCCATTGATTTGTTATAATTGGTCTGCTATAATTTGTGCCTTTTTGCTATAAAATTACATTTATGTCCAAGAGGCATGTGTTTATAGGATACAAGTTTACCTTTTATTCATTAATTTTTGATGTATGTGCAATTTAAATGTTTTAATTGCACAAGTCGTATATTTATATTTGATTATTTTTTTATTTATTTACCGTAATTTGTACTTAATTATTTCCTTTAAAATGAATAAAAATATATCTATTTGTGAAAATATTCAACCTTTATTCAATAGTTGCTGTTTAGTACCATGATATGTATCTATATGAAGAATTACATTTATACTCAATAAAAATGTATCAAGCAAGTTATTGTATTCTATAAGTATTCATAAACGTTTCATTTACCAGCCGTTATTTAAATTTATATTTTATAATAATTATTTATTACATTAACACAACAAAAAGTATTTATATGACATGTTTTTTCTTTATAGTCAGTACCATTTTATTATATGCCATAAATTGAATTTATAAGGGATAAAATCACATTTAAATTTGATAATGAATTATATATTCTATAAAATCTTTAGTGATTTTTGGGTTTTATTCTAAATTTCTTTATTTGTATGCAACAACATTATATCTATGCTCTTTATTTGCATTTTGGATAAACAGTAAAGAGTTCGTCAAATGGTCAAATTTTTAACAGACATGTTGACTGGATAATTATCATTGCAATTGGTGCCGCCCACGAGACACGGGATATGGAAAAGAGAGGGTGGGGTCATAGGACTTCAGTATGTCTGGCTGGGAGACAAAGTTATTCTTCTAAAGGCATTGCCATGAACATTATCATTATCGCCGCCACAAAAATGTTTAGTGAATTTTAATATATATACTTAGACTACAATATAGATAAAACATATGGCATATACAATAAGGTTATCGAATATTAAAACTCTTTCTGTGGCATTATAAATAAAAAATGTTAAATATCAAACAATGGAAAATTAAAGCATATTATTACATTTTAATTGAATACAAAAATTAACCTTTCGGCATATAAGTGAAAATTATTACATACAAATAAAAATAACAAAATATTGCAACACATCACACGCCATATAATTTCTACCTTGCTGTTTTTTATCATTTGAAGTAGTGGAAACAATACAACGGTAATAACTAAGCTATGCTCTGCAACAATACAAGGGCATTACTGAAGGAAGAATGTCTGTGTTTTATTTATTAATTGACTAAGACATGCATTTAAGTTTCCGTTCGGTTAAGATAATTCCATACTTATAAAACGAAGACAATATTTATTTATCAGATACAACTTTTGATAACGCTTCAAGAATCACATATCAATTTATAACTAAAGGAGAAAAAGATTATTATGTATTTATTTTTTCTTGGCAACTTTGTTTTTAACGTGATTTCATACTATTAGAAATACTTTATGTATTCCAGCTTGTCTGAGTGGCCACAAAAATGATCTATAGAGGTAACTATATTTTCTTTTTCGTGTGTTACAATAATATAAATGAAATGATATGTTGCAACTATGCATGTTTTGGACACGAATTTGGCAATTGTGGCAGTGCAGCATTGTTTTGTTTATGAATTCAAGTTGATCTAGACTACTACGAATCATAACAAACACCACTGATACAGTCTTACACAAAAGATATCAATTGTTATGAAAAAGATTTATAACTACTTATACAAGGGGTTTACACTGTCACATTGAAAGTTAATAATTCATATTTCAATAACATTTTTGAAAGGCTTGAAATTATGATAGTTGTTAAAAGTAATATCCGACTTATATCATCCTTTGTAATTATTTTCTACTTCCAGCCTTCATCCTTTTTCTGCTAGCTGCTCCCAGAAGAGCTGGTATGTAGTGTCGGTTTCTGTTTGTTTTTCATGGCCCTTATGGCTATACTTCACACAATATTCAACTATTATGCAAACTTCGCATAGATATTATTATTTATTTAAAACATAAAAACACATTACAGCATATACAGCAAGATATCATGTTGTCACAAAATTACAACTTCACATTCATTGAAGGGCATGTACTGAAAATGTATGAAAACATTGCTAGGACAATCTGGATGTACTTACATAATTTCTGTCACATTCTTAATTACATATGTTTACCTTTCTACGTCTTGTACTGACCAGATTTTATTCACACATTTAAATAGCTTTCTTTAATTTCTAATTCTCGACAAAGTTTGAATCATACGCACGATTACCTATATTGCCGTATTTCACCCTGTCCTGGATAGAGTTGTATAATACACCCGCTTACTTTTTGAATTAATTTACACTTACAATGTAGGGCCAATTCTAACTCGATACTTCCTAAATTTCGTTGTCTCCAATATGGTTCAATGTATTACTATGAAGCTATACATAAAATTGTTTGGCTACATTAATTGTATAGAAATGACAAAAAGAAAAAAAAAAAAGAAAAACATTTCAACAGTGACGGTCCAGCAGTTTTGCGCTTTGTGCGTGCAATAGATTGAAAGATTTAACGACGCATGTCTTTTTGAATAAAACCGGTATAATGGTGGTGGTTCTGTGATGGTGTGGACCGGAGTGTCAGTATAAGCTAAGACAGACTATTTCCTGAGAACTTTAATGAAGCTAGGTAATAGCAAGACATCTTGGTTCCTGTCGCATTTCCGCACCTATGAGCCGGTATACGTAGCATTAAATTGCTGCAAGACAAAACACCGACCCATACCACTTGTATGATAATGATATTGCTGAAACAGTAGAACTTGAGTCAGCTGCCTTTCCCGCCTTAGTTACCGGATCTCACTGTTATTGAGCACCTGTGGGATGAACTGAACAGGCCGCTACGGAGACGATACGCAGAATCAAAAATTCTAGTCACTAGATTGACACTTGTGCAGAAAATGTCGAATATTCCCCCAATATATCATTGGGATCTATGTCCTGTCGATAAGGCAGACCTATGTGCATGTTGTGAGAACCCTGGAAGGACACACGAGATGTTAACTACCTTTAGGTGCAAACTGTTCCAAAATTCACTTAGTTTTTGCTTTGTTAGAATTTGGCGTTATGCCATTTTGTGAATTCGGAGTTTACACTGATTGTTTTATTCGTTAAGTTGTATACCTATATATTTACTACTGTTTGCAGATCAAATTGCCCCTTCAACTTTTTTCACATCGATAGAGTTGCACGTTTACGTCACAGAAACTGTGAAGCTGGGGCTATTTTTGGAGTAATTCTGACAGGTGAACCCCGCCTCATCCATTCACTTTGTCGTGAAACTTTTTTTCTTTATCTTGACGTCACACAAAGCGCGCGCTCTGACTCTGTCTTTGAAGTATTGCCGTACTTGCATACATTGTAAAATGAAATGATAAGGTGATAACGGATATTTTTTAAAAGTAGAATATAGAATAGTTCAACTACATTCAAATAAAACAACACTTTTTGTTTGTTATGACAATTATTATCGACAAAATTTCTAACCACGCAAGGTATACAAGGTTTTATAAAAAGGTATCTCGTTGAACCTTCAAGCTATGTAACACTTGTAGATCCATAAACACTGATTTATTTGATATTCAAACTTTTGCAGGGTCTTCTGTAGCTTAACTATCGCAAATCTAACTCCATTTTAGATCTAGTTTTATTTTATTTTATTTTATTTTTTTAGTTGATAAGCCTTGTTTTCGTTCATGGAAAGAACCAGTTATAGACTCAAATAAGTCAAAATAATTCGACGTTTTGTTTGTTTTATATTTTGTGACGGTCACTCTAAATGGACCAAAATAATCAAGGATAAATAACAGCACACCGTCATTTAAAGTCATTGGTTTTATTGCTTACATGAATTATGATACCTTTTACATAAACTTATGAGGAATTTATTCTCTTTTTGATTAGTCTAAATAATGAGACCTCGGGTAGACCGATTTTACATTTTGAAATTTTACGTTGTCTACCTAAAGGGGATATCGACCAGTCAAAAAATATGATAATATTCAACTCTTGAGTACAATTATTTGGACTACCTTTTGATACATGTAAGTTTTATTTGAATTTATCCTATATTCGCAACAAATCAGCATTTAAACCCAAATCTAGTGATGACAATTTCTTTCGAGTAGAGAAAATAACTCGTAACTGTTTCCTAGGATCGCGTCAAATTAGTAAGACTAATATTCCGTAAGAAATTGCCGACTTTTATTCAACTAAAGAGGCATGGTCGGTTCCGGGAATCAAACTTATGCCCTTCGATCAATGATGAGCGAATCCAACAACTCGAATCAGTCACGCTGAAAACTAAACACACGATACGTTATTTAAAAGAAAAGTCTGCAGCAAAAGGTACTACTGAAATTTTAGGCCTGTAATGTATAAGAAGGTGTCTTTTTTCACATCCACACTACCTAAATGTAGTGTGCACTGTGGCAAGATTTTAAATGAAGATTAGATCTAGTACATCTGTTACAATCCGTTTAAACACCCATTCGAACAGTATTTAAATCAGCATTTCTCGATCATGCAGGCAATGTAAACAAGTTCATTCAGTATTTTTACTCGTATCGGAAAGGCGGAGTTACCTGTATAGACGAGTTCCAAAAATAGCTTCAGCATCGCTGCTTTTGTGATGTAAAGGTACAAGTCTATCGATTTAAGATAAGGCGAAAGGGCAATTTGATCTGCAAACAGTAGTATCTATATGGATTTAACTGTATGGAGAAGTATATCTAATGAGTTAAATTATTTGTATTCAAACTTTGAACGACATCCGTTCATCAATAATCAAACTTCATTACATTATAATATAGGTGTTGGGTTAGAAATGGCCCGAAGTATAGTATTTAAACTATGAAAATGCCATGAATTCTTGAGCGGTTATACACTTTTAATTTACTTACTATAATTTCAGCTTCTTTGTCGTGTTACTCTTGCAATGATATAGAAAGTCTAGACAGCTGTAAAACAATTTCATACTGCGGAAGTAAACAGGTACGCAATGCTATTTTATTTTAGAAAAAGGCACATTTTATGCTACAAAAGGCTAGATAAAGATATATGCATTCTTATTCTAGTATTTATTAAGTAAATGTGTGTTAAGTGTTTTAAAACAAATCGATAAGTTTATATCATATTTAAATACATTTGATCCCTATCTCACGGACTGAATAAGAACTGCTGCCGAATTAAATTGTTGAATCGTGGATCCGGTGAAATCTACGGAATAAAATTTATAGCCTGAGATTTAATTTTACAAGTTACTGGTGACAGAACAGCCAAATATCATTGCTGATTTTGTACACGGTCGGACACTTTCTTCCATTCAGGAACAAGTTAACTTTTTTAAAGTTTATATCAGTTTGTATGTTATTTGCAAAGTTATGCATAGATCATTTTGAAGTACAACAGTAACCTATTTCAAAGAAGTGTCAATAAAATAAAATTGACCACGAAAAATTTCAATGCTGTTGTAATTGCACTTTTTGTGAATAACTAAATATAAGGAAAGAGACACGTAATAGTCTACTTCCTTTTTTGAATAGTATTTAATTCCTACCATAAACCTACTTGATTTCAATTTTTAACACATTTTCCCGTTTTGACTTGATTCTCAGTCAGTACACAAAGTTTACGAATTTTTGTTTGTAAGAAACTTGTGTCTATATATACATACAGGAAACTGTCAGATGTGTCTTTATGAATATAAGTATATTCTGTTAAGTTGTGTTTTTAAACTGAACAAACGGCATTAAACTTAACCTAAAAATGTAAACAAATCAGTTAGTGTTTACAGTGATAAAGGTATCACATTATAAGTAATAAGTATAGATATTTGGCTGTATATTGGGATGTTCTGTGCGACAGAGTAATCTATCCTTATCGTTTAAAGCTCACCTGCTTAGTTTAATAGGGAGAGCGCAGATCTACGGATCGCGGGGTCGAAAGTTAGATCCCCGAGTAAGGCATACCTTCTCCGTGAAGATTTGATAAAAGACATTGTCTCTACAATCAGTCGTCCCCCACCTCTGATTCGTGTGAGGAAGTTGACAGTTACTTACGGAGAACAGGTATGTACTGGTACAGAATCCAGGAAGTTCAACACTGATCAGGATGACTACCTCGTCAACAGAAATACTGTTGAAAAACGGCGCTAAATACCCAAACAAAATTTCCGTTTAAATTTCTTGTAAGGTAAATGAAGAAATTGAAAAAGTGACAATACATGAAATAAGAATATTATGTATATAATAAAACTCTTATCAAAAAGGATATGAACGGAGAATGCGTACTTCCTGTGCTGTGTAACCACTTTTATTTTCATTTTACAGTCATGTTTTACACGATCCCAAACCATTGGACAGAAATTGACATTTACGATGGGTTGTACAAACAATCAGGTACCACACTTGCAATTATATTTGTTGTTTCAGCAACACTTAAATCATATGATCAACAAGTTTGGTATGTTAATATATGTTCAATTAATGTTATTCATGCAGTCAGAAATGAATTATCATTATAAACATTATGTTAGACACAAGATGGGCTAAATTAAATGCATTTAAAGAAAATATTCTCAAACAAATTTGTCTTGATTCCTCAGTGATCACCCTTAAAGACAGTTAACCAAACTTTGTTTAAGAAATGGATTTCGTCGACACATATCAAATGATCAATTATATTTAATTGTAATCACTAGAGGTTTTTAAAAAAAATCATATATTTCCCACTAGGATTGAATTATTATCGTATATGTAATTTTTGCGTAAGAAATTAATACATATTTTCTGGATTTAACGTCGCACTGACACATGCTGATTCATATGGCGACTTTCCAGCTTTAATGGTGGAGGAAGACCCCAGGTGCCCCTCCGTGCATTATTTATTTACGAGCGGGCACTCGGGTAGAACCACCGACCTTCCGTAAGCCAGCTGGATTGCTTCCTCATATGAAGAATCCAATGCCCCGAGTGAGGCTGGAACCTGAACCGATGAGGGGCTAGTGATTTAAAGTCAGCGACCTTAACCACTCGGCCACGGAGGCCCCTTGATAAAAATCTTCATTTATAAGCATATATTTTTCCGAAATTTGTAAGAGGTGCGCACTTTGTAAAACTATTTTACAAAATACCTAGCATTACGTATCTCTCTTAAAATACCTTAAAACTTCAAAAACTAGTCAATTAGCTATCATATAATTATTTGTCAGTACAATTTGGCTGAAACTGATTTAATATTTCTTTACTCTAGAATTGTGGTAAAATACCTGTTTACGATACTATGTCCAGAAAAACGAACAACGAGCTTCCGATCAATGTAATGAATGTTGTGGAAGTGACAAGTGCAACAACAACCTGTGTAATCATAAAACGCGTAAGTATTTCTTTTACAGACATGTACATATATTTACTTTCAGTAAATTTTCTGTAGGTTGGCATCTTATAAATATTTTTAGGAAGAGATACAATGAAAAACTAGAAAATATTTTTTGTTCCCACGAATCACGCGTAAGCATTTTTATATTTTTATTAAAAGCAGCTAATCATTTTTATTATTATTATTAGCTTAGTTTGTTCATGCATAATCATACTTCTTATTCGTGTATAGCAAATCTCGAGTCCACGTGAACACCTGATTTTTAATTTATTGACGTAGTTGGGATCTTGTTGTTGCGTAATGTTCTTGTATTTTGATACATATAATTTAGATTTATCTGACCTGATTCTAGCCCCACCTTGTGAGGACATTAAGGATTGCGCCTATTGGAACAAAAAGTTTGACATTTGTGAGGACATCCATGAAGCGAAGCACATCTGCCGAAAATTCTGTAAACTATGCTCATTAGGTATGCAGTTTGTGACTGATTACACGAGCGTGTTTAATCTATTTACATCATTCGATTATGATCTCTATGACTCTATGAGCTATTTAAAACATCCTTTAAAAAACGCGGTAATTATTATTATACTCGATTGCGTTTGTATGAAGAATTTAAGATAATCAAGAAGCTTTAGCCAGAATATTTATAAAACAGTAAAGTTTCTGCACTGAATAGCCTAAGCCTAACGGCATTATATGTTTATTTACTCATAAAATAACATATCTGACATATCTAAATTCGATTTATTAGTTGATGGTAAATGGGCTGACTGGTCCTCTTGGTCATCATGTGATGTGACATGTGGTCATGGAAAGCATACAAGAATAAGAACATGCACCAACCCAGCACCAGCGTACCGGGGTCTGGATTGTAAAGGAAACAGTACTGATACAAAACCTTGCGTTAGACCGTTGTGTCCAGGTACAAACATACCCTCTCAGGTTGAGGGTTAATCTTAAAGCTGACTGTGACTGAGCGCATGGTCAATCAATGGCTATTGTTGATATTTTCTGGAAACATTTTCGACAAACAGTATGTTCCTTTGTGATGTTATTCAAGTAGAGGAATTTTTTCGGAAACTGTAACATCTCATCATTTACACTTATTTATGTTCACCACATACTTTATGCAAGTTAGAATATTTTATAAACTCGTTTTCATACTCTTTTTGCCAAATCGAGTTATTATTGGTACTAATAATTTGAAAAAAATGTTTTAATTTTGAAAAAGAATGAAATTAGTTGTGACAAAAACTTATATAATCATATATAATACATGTAATCGTAACATTCCAGTACACGGAGGGTGGAGCGAATGGTCGGAATGGGGATCTTGTCCGGTCACATGTGACATGGGGATTCAGAAAAGGCATAGGACATGCACTAATCCATACCCTTTAAGGTACGGCGACCATTGTTTCGGCGACACAATGGATGTGAAATTATGCAAGGAAGTGTCATGTGACAGTACATGTAAGTATTTATTAAAAAAGGAAACCAAACACCTAATCAGAGGTCTACAAACGCATAAGTTTTATAAACACAACATATGCATGTTTACAGGACATATAACTGTTTTGATATTCTTAGTAATACGTGCATATTGTCTGTAGCGATAAGATTTTTCACCACTAAATTAAATTGCATTTTGCTTTAATTCATGAAATTCTATGGTAATTTTTGTATCCTACAATATGCATTTTATACCAGCAATAAGGAGACGAAAAGCTGAGGAAACACGAAATGAAGAATTATTTTAAAATTCATTAGTTTACAGATACCAATTTTACAGTAAAGTAACTCGTTTTCATTTTTGTAATGTGGAATGTTCCCTAAAATGGTTACTATGGCTAGATACATTATTAAATATTATCATTGTAACGTGTAGCATCACTGATTCAATGATTTAAGAAAATTAAAATATCAGAAGCTTTTTTTAAAGTGGTGAATTTATTTTTATATAAAATATTGACTTTCAGTTTTGTTTGTCGTTTTCATTGTCATATCAACATTCAATATTAAAAATGTGTGTGAAAGGAAATATTTAAAGTGTTATACTCAATTGTGAACGAACAACCTTACCTTATACGTTTTTCTGCAGTTTGTACTTTAATATCCATCATTTGTTTTGGAAATATGATAATTATTATTTGAATTTTTTTTCATCCTGTAATAAGCTTCAGATGCTAGTGTTGCTTTCAATGCCTACGGAGTAACAGACATAAGTCCAAACAAAGGCCAGACAATGGTGTTTTCAACAGTACTTACAAACAAGGGTGACTCCTACAACAGTTCTACTGGCGTCTTTGTGGCTCCAAGAAATGGCACTTACATATTCCACGCACAAATGTGCATATCGAGAAGTAAACACATGCATTTTGATATCATGGTTGAAAGAACCTCATATGCGACTGCCTATGGATATGCGTATAACAGTTGTGAGTGTCCTTCAATACAAGCTGTTGTGGAGCTGAAAACAAAAGAAAGGGTTTTTGTACAATGGGGTACCACATGGTCATACGTTAGTACGTCAGTTATCTGTAAATATTCTCCTTATCACAAGAACTATTTCTCTGGTGTGCTTAATCATGGCTAGACATACCAAAATTTAAAAAAGGGCCTTGCAAAATCTTAGAACCGAAAAGTTATCTTTTATAGTTTGAATCAGAAGACAGAATAATGAGCAGCAATTGACTGCAAATGATTTTTAATAGCAAGTTGTAGCCTTTCGTACACTGATTATTAGAATTATATTTTGATGAGTTATAATGGTGTATCTATTTCTTTTTCTTTTGTAAACCTAAACAATAGATTACTAACACAATGTTTCAATCGTATAAGAAATTTATCACTGGCTATAGGTGCTGACATGAGTATTCGGCTAGAGAGTATTTTTTAGTCAGAACCGAGGTCCTGTCGCATTACCAAATAAACAGTAACCGCAGAGCCTGATACTACCATCCAGGTCTACAACCAGTGTTTGAATCTTTTCTCAAGCATTCTTTATTCATACAATTAAAGTACAGTTAAATCAAAGAAGCGGCTTTGTTTGCAGTACATTTTTCTTACAGTAGCGTATTGGAACAAAGAACAGAAAACATTATCTTCCTTAAACAAAATTAACGACATATAACGCTATATTCGGTTACAAACGCAAAAGAAAACGTATCGTTTTGGATGCGTTTTGTAACTGGCAGCGTAAAACTATGAATTTTGTCGAGAAATATGCTGTGTTAGGAACACAGATGACTATCTAGGAATCTGGATTACTTCCGGTTCACGTGAAAACTTCTTCATTAATCATCCACATCAATGTACATGTAGTTCGTGATATGACATTTACATCAAAGAGCACACTTCTTACACAACGGATTTAAGATAAGTTTTTCCAGTACCGATGAAAACACAGGAAACTCCAGTTATGAAATTAAATCTGTTAAAAGATCCCTTTAAAACGAAATTGTATCATTGTAGAAATTAGTGTTCTTCAATGTACAATAACTGTTTTTAATGTTATAATTACAAGATGATTTCATTTGTAGGAACGACAGTAACAGCTAATTGTTGTATATAGCCAAACACGAAGTTTTTATTTTGTGTACAATTCAAATTTACACCATAAAAACGTAATGCATGAGTATCTTTCTCGGTGTAAAAATATCAATACCGCAATGTTGTGTTTTAATTTTGCGGATTTATCGTTGCATATACACGTGTAAAATGAATACTTCCTTCTTTACACTAAATTGTTTTTAAAACTGTTAAAAAGTTATGTTCAAAGTTAATAATGTGTTTTCCCGGTTTAAAATACTTAAACGTGCTTAGCATTTACAAACAAGTTTTTTTTTATCAAAATAGCAAGATGTCTCAAGGTGTATGCATGTGAGTAAACTTTCATGTGTAAGTGTAAAATGTATATATATTATGCAATTCGTATATGGTTGCTACATATTTTTCAAATGCTCTCATAGTAAAGTTTCTGAAGGATTTAAGATGTATGACATATTAAGTAGAAAGACTGACACTATATGATGTACATATGATGTACGCTGTGGCTCTCAACATAGACATTTGCTTAATATCTATATTTAATGTAAATTAGAATAGTTTTATTTCAAATCATATCCTCGATTTTTTCATAATATTATGTACGTAAAGCTTTAAACACTCATGGATCATTAATGGTTAATGTTACATGAAGATTAAGATTTTGGCAATGTAATCAAATATAATAGCCACTGCAAACAATAAATAATATCCAACTTCCGGAGAAAAAGGATGACACGATTTTTCAATATTTTTCATTTTTCGATAAACTTAAACATGCACGTACAATGTATATGTGAAAATGTAAATCTTTATAAGTAACAGCATAATGCCGATAAAAAGTAAGAATTTAAAGGTATAATAACATAAACAAAGGTGACACTATATAAGTGTATGTTGCCTTTCGTACACTATATTAAATTAAGTATTTTTATACAATGTCAATGATACGATGAGGCAGAAATAGTTATCAACATGTTTTGCAACGTCTGAGAATTACCACCAGTTTTAATCTTGATCCGCCTAACTACAAAATATAATTAAGTGACAGTGTGGTGAAAAAAAAAAATTCTTTATCATAGCGTTGCGTATGTGAGTTGTCATTTACTGTAGCATAACTCCATTACATATCATAACATAACGATTACATGTTCAGTGTTTGTTTTAAAAATATCTAAATCTTATAATAACGTACTTTTTAATGCTACAGATAAATAGAAAAAATGAAAATTATCATTTTTCTTTTGATAGTTGACAACCTTGGCTTTTACTTGACAAAGTAAAACTTTACATAACATTTTGACAAAATTCATACGATATCTCGTCAGTTCCTTCTATTCAAATATGTTTACCAATTTCATTGCACGTATATTGTATTAGCACAGCACCATACATTCGAATCCTTCACCTTCACTACCTATATATCTATGACACTTTTAATGATGCAACGGTGTACGCATTCTTGTATGCCTGATGTCTACCATGTTTCTGATAACTTTCGGCTATAATTTTAGTTTATGTATTTTATAAGTTAAAATATTTAAACAGTTCGAACCAGTCAAATTTGTCCATCTGCTTCATTATCGACGCCGAATTACGTGCAAGATTATTACTTTTAGACGCAAAATTCTAAATATACGATGCAATGCAAAATGAATCATTGATCGCAATTATTGTGTATCGTCTTTGTTTTTTCTTTCTTTTTTTTTTTGTTATCCAGTATTTTCTTTGGATGTTGTTTGAATTCTCAATTCATACAGATGAATATAGAAACACATTTTAGTTAGCTGAAACCATTCTGTGCTGTATTAAATTTAAAAGAATCCATGCCTTCAAATAAATCAGATGTTCGTCCGTTCACCAGGACGAACCTCGGATGGATGATAATGCGTTATACGTGCTAAGAATGCGTTACTTAGAAACAGATTGTATAGTAAACGAGGATGTAGATATAAAATTATTGCGCTTTCAGTCACTGTTTGGAATTAGTAAACTTGCGCTATTTCATGTCTTGCCACAGCAACATATTTGATTAAGTAAGAATTTGATATTTTTTTTCTCTTGATCATGAAGGGAAAATGTTCTTCCATTAATCGAAATCAGGGCAATATTCAATAGCGAATATTCTTAATTTTCTTTGATTTTAATCTTTTTATTATGAACACGCACAAAGATTATAGAGTGTACCTTGTACCATGCAAACTCAATGAAAATTGACATAATTTTTAACATTGAGATGTGATGTCAGATTATGTACTTTTTGTACTGGTATTGATTTTATTAAGTATTTAAAACGTGCTCATTTGAATATATTACTTACTCATTATAATTTACACAATTTAACATAATTTTCATGAGCATGAGTTTTTATTAATTATGTATGTGCTGTAATAAGCAATTATAACAATTATCATACATTGTACAAATAATATCTAATATATGTTACATTACTAAAATTGTCTGTGTGAATAAAAAACACTTAAATAGAAATGTGTCAAATGATATTTCCCGCATACAAGAATGCGTACACCGTTAGCTCATTTGAATTCTATTACTTGCTCATTACAATTTACACAATTCAATATAATTTTCTTGAGTGTTTATTTATATGTATGTTTTGTAATATTTAATCATAACAGTTATCATACATTGTATAAACAATATTTAATATATGTTACATTATCAAAAGTGTGAATAAAGAACACTTTAACAGCAACGTGTGAAGTAGTATTTTTCCGCAATATAATAGATTACATATCTGATAGAACATCGCGAATATGTGACATAGAATAAAACAGGGGTATTGTGTGTTGTTCAGTTATCTATTCCAACTGACCTGAAAAGTATTTCTTGAAGCATAAAGCTGACGGATGCGTTTGATGCGTCATTTATTAAGACCTGTGTTTTGCTAAGTAAACTTGTTAGTAAACTAAAACTGAACGAGGCAAAAATGAGACTGTTAATATAAGATAAAGGTAAACCATTATCAAATCCTATAGCTTAAACCAGTCACTCAAAATGTCCAATTTTAAATTTATTAATTTTTATTTTGTTCGGTTTTACTTCGTACCGACAAAATTGTAGGTCATATGGCGACTTTCCAGCTTTTTATGGCGGAGGAAGACCCCAGGTGCCACTCCGTGCATTATTTCATGATTTGCTTTTCGATCAAAAGATGAGTTACCCACCTTGCATATAAAGATAAAGATAATATAAAAGGGGTTTCTTCAGAATTTCGTGAACACTTTCCGAAGAATGCCAACTGATGCAACTCCTTGAGAAACTGTATATATCTTAAGATTGTTTTGCTAAACAACTGCTGCTACATCAACAATGTTATGAGCGGACGCTGTATTAGCCTCTAGATGTTTCATTGTTAAATACCAATATCCACATATGAACAATGGCTTTCGATGGGAAGCACCAAACTTAACAGTTTTAAATTCTTGCAGAAAATTAGCTGATATTTTCAGAGAACAGCCCATGTTTACAATATAATGCAATAAAATATTGTACATGTATTATGATGTAGTGTGTAATAACTGTTGCGACTCAGCTATAACAAAGAACATTGTGTTGAACATTTCAATATCGAACGTGGCTATTGATAAAGCCTAGAAATTTTTGGGGGAAAAATCATGTTTGTTCCTGTTATAGTTTCTACGGGAAAAACATTTCTAAATTTCCCTCGTTTACGAATAGCAATGATGTCTCCCTTGAAAAATTTGATAATCGTCAACTAAGTAAGACCATTAACAATAAAGTTAATCATACAAAACAAATTAATATTATGCCTGTCCAATATACACACTAAAATCGGTTTTGTGATTTTGAAAGAAAACATTGCAATACTTTATCAATAGAAAAATAGGGAAAGGATTGGTGTGTATTTACTTCAGTTTCCGTGTATATTAGTAAGTGCTAATTGATGATATCTGGGTTTTAATGTTACTGGTCAGATAAAAAGAGTGTGTAATGTTTTCCACCAACGAGTTCATGCATCCGAGTTTTTGATTATTGAAAAGGTTATATTGTACAACTGATTTATTTACAGATAATTTCAAAATTAAAGATAACCCACTAACTTGTCAAATTGTTTGGTATTGTAGAATATATAAATACAGTGAGTCATTTAACTATTATATAAATAAACCGGATACATATAGATACCTTGCCCAAATACATGTAAGCTTATCACAATCATTATAACAATGGCTTAATACAATATATACACATTCAGGTCCAATACTTAGTCCGTCAACCAATTTTGCAGTTCAAATGGTGATGAAAGACAACAACTTATAATGTTCAAACAATCAGTCGTGAGTCAGATAGATAGCTTTCCGAACGAAGAAACTATGTACAATCAACTCGATTCAAACTCACTGCTGTGAGGTGCAAATAATTCGAAGTCCTCAACTTCAACGACTCATCCACGCCACCCCCATCCCCTCACATGCACAGTTTCGATAGTCGTAGGTTACCAATTGCGGCAGTAAACCTTCATACCTAAACGCGACAATATTTAAAACGTTAAAACAAATATGTATGTAAATGTTAACATTACGAATACACAAGTTCGTGTACATAATTTTATGATACGTGCTAAATTCTTGAATTTCCAGAAGTTGAATCTGGGCGATAAATCTTCTAGAGAGTCTACCTTTTTGGTTTTTGTTGATTTGGCGAACGACTTGTTGATGTCGAATGACGTGGGAAGTGTAATATTGTTGGCTACCGGACGCCGGATCAACGACTTATACCTACAGAGAAATTCTTTAGTTGAAGCGATCTTAAACTGTATGATTAAACGTATAGAATTGCAGATCAACCCTGTTTCCAATACTGGCTGATTTGTTACACGTTGTTTCATACTTCTGTTTCAGACACAAAACACCAAACGTCGATATTGCTTACCACCTATTGTCTAACATCTCCATTCCACCACAGCCTTAAAAAACTATCGCCCCGCCAATCTTAGCCCCGCTAAACAGAAAAGGCGCCTTGCCAACGTTGGCTTTTTTTTTTAGTTTCCGGAGTTACATGAGTACAAAATTTCTGTGATCAGAGGGGATTTGTGGTCCCGTCACAGAATCCGTCCATCAGTTTACGAGGCAATATGTGTGTTCGTCTGATTTTGGGACGTATTGATTCGTAATTTTTATATTTGGTAGGGATATTTGTCTCAATGAGACGGATTGTGGCGCTAAGGTTCTTTCTCAAAAATAAAGGTTACACTTTTCAATGGTCAGGCATGGAGCAATCCGATATTATTTAGCAAACATTGTTTAACTGTCTAGAGTCATGCAAAATCAATATTTTGTCTTAAAGCCTGAATATTTCTCTTCAAAGGCTCTGTCCTATACTCGCGGTCTGACACACTGGATAAAGGACTGGGAAACAAACGTCCTATCTGATGACACACTTGTACTACATTGTATTACAGAACGGATGTTAAAAAGTCGTTCCGGAAGGTGAAATACAAAACGTTCGGCGGGGCGCCATATAGACCTTTCGCCGAACGTCGTAACGCTAGTCGGCTGGACGTTAAAACGACTTCGTTTGGGCGTCATAACAACGTTATTTTACAAGGCAACATTTGGCGGGGGCGTTGCTTTGTGTGGCAACGTTCTACAGTGCAACGTTAAGCGGGACGACGTTCGATGGGGCGGCATTGGTGTAGCGGCGATTGTTGGCGTGAGGTTTTGCAGAGCCACCATTACCGGTGCAACGTGAGGGAGCGGCTTTCGGCAGGGCGATATATGGCGTGGCAACGTTGGCATAGCAACATTCGGCTGAATAGCGCTCGGTGGAGCGCAATAACGTTAAGTCTCTATTCAATATGTATCATCTTTGTCTTTTTTTATAAATATCTTTAGATTTTTTGTACGTGAAAACCTCTTGAACTCTTGAAAATGAACAGTTAAATATACAAAATATAAAAATATTTAGAGAATCAAAATCTGCATACTTATAGCCATGATGATTCCTTAAATATTGATTCCGAGTAGATAAATAAACTTACAGACACATTCATGTTTGCTAAGAATTAATTTCTGAAAATAATTTTGACATGCTGCAAAAATAAACAATTTTATTGGTTTCTAGACATATTTAAAGCTGGTTTAAATGTTTGTCATTATTGTGTATTTATCTAGATTTATATAGTTTCAGTCACATATTTTAATTTATGTGTGCGAATTATGATGTTTAAATAATGTACAGACACTATAAGGACCCCCTCTCACCCCTGTAAAAAGTGGTAAAGATTATGCAATGCATTTATAATCTTTTGATGACGAAATTGTATTTGAAGATATTAAAAGACGTTAAATTGATGTTTTTAACGCTTAACTATATTTATGTTTAGATTTCACGAGAACGTATTATGTTATTACAGATGGCTTTACACGCTTTACAGCTCACATCCGTGTTTACATTTTCCCCAAAACCAGACGATATCAGTTAAGAAGAAGTGTTATTTAATTGAATATATATTTTGCTTGTCAGCCATTAGAAACATTTATTATAATGTATCTGATTATCCCCCACCGATGAAATCGGGAGGGGGTGGGGGTATTGATATGGCGTTGTCCGTCCGTGTGTCCGTGTATATGGCGTCTATGTGTCCGTCCGCAGCCATTTCTCAGTAACTAGCAGGTAGAATTTCATGAATCTTGAAATAAACATGGACCAACATACTGCAATGATGCCCGTCAAGTTCTGTTTTGGATTGGTCAATTTCCCTTAGAGTTATTGCCTTTGATGTAATGAAGAATGCTCAAAAATGTCCATCCGCAGCCATTTCTTAGAAACTATCAAATAGAATTTCATGAAACTTGAAACAAACATGCACCAATATACTGCAATGATGTTACAGTATTTAAAAAAATCTCTGTTTCTCGTTTTCGCATTCATAGAACCTACCAAGCGTATGGGCGTTATGCGCTATGAACAAGATTTCCACACAGAAAAATGACTTTTAATCAAACTTTTAAAGTTTTAATGAGGCAATAATGAAGATACAAAATAGATCGCTGTGACTCAAAGGTGAGAAAAACAACTAAATACAAACAAGGTTATCTCAGTTTTCTGTTTGTATTTATATATCTTTATGTTCAAATCAATTAATTTCCCGATCGTCCAGTACATGTTGTAATTATTGTACTATGAGTATTTTCAGCTTAAATGTTTCGGCTTCCGTGGTTGTGATACTCCACATTTCATAGATTTGGCTACTGTTACATCAACCCTCGGATACGGTGCCTGTCATTTGGAAAATTCTGTAATCTGCAGACCCTATAACCTCAGCTTTTTTTCCTAAATTTCCGTGTGTTCAATTCATTTCACCGTTTCCTTATTTACAGCAAACAGAATCTGAGAAAGCCCAGTTAGTAACCGATGACCATACGCCCACTTTCCATGTTTGTGTATCATTGAAAGTTGCATGTACACCATCTGCAGATATTTCTAAATTGCCTTTTGAAGCTAGTAACATGAGCAAATGTTGAGTTCTGGTCAACCCGGTGCTAGATGGAATGAATGGTAACATGCACCTTTACTATCGTCCACGAACAGGATCAATCAAACGAGTCTGCGAAAATTTCATTTTCGTCGTGTTGGGCACAACTTACTTGTGTAAAATGAAAAATGCTTCCTTCCAGATGTATACAATATGCATGGCTTTGTGTTCCTGGCCTATGATCTATATGCAAAATAATGCTGCAATTCTCTTACTTTAAAGTTTCGACAGAGACAAGTAAAGACAGAATCCGAAATCAAATACATGGACTTGACGAAAAGGATCGAAATCCTAGAAAATAAATAAGCAGAAAAGAAAGGTATTCTTATCGCTATACAGCATATTTTTGCAGTTCAGTTGAAAGACGAATAATACATCCATCGTGTTAGACCTGTATGATATATATTAATACTATGTTTGTTTGTTTTGGGTTTTAACGCCGTTTTTCAACATGACTAATAATGACTGATGTAAGGCTGAAGTATAGCAGGTCATAAATCTTCCTTGTCGTACTCCATTTAATACACTTGGGTTCATAAATTAAAAAGGAAAATCATAAATTTGTCAAAATGAGCATGAATAGATTATCATTCCCGAAGGAAACTAGAATGTTTACTAAAATGCCTTCATAAAATCATCTGCGGAAGCCATCTGCCTGACTTACAGAAAGTCATGTCCTACCTAGGTCGACGCTCGTACCTGAAAAAAAAATGCCGTGAAGAGACTTGGAGTCTTCCGCCACCACCAAACATTTGGAGAGTCCTCATAGGATCTATTACTTTGTCACTGTAACGTTAATTCCAACAAAAATGTAAAAAAGAAATACATAGATCTATATAAAATAAGGAAATTGTTTAACAGGATCGCTGACATATACAGGTCCAACAATCAAAACTTGATTAACTGTTATAAACCATTCTTTTCAAGCGTACGCACAGTTAAAAGTGTTCTGTAACATACACTTACATTATGCAAACGGATACAAATACTAATACTGTACTATTCCAGCACGATAATTTAAATGACAGCATGTTCATATTATTGCTTGGTTCTCCTGCATCGTTGAACTCGAAAGGGTTGTCAATGAAAAAGTTAAGTGCGTACTGTAATGTTATACAAAAACGTTTTCTGTATTGAGTTGTTTTAATGTAGAAAAGCAATAATTATCAAACATGTTATCGTTTGAGCTTCGTGCAGGCTTTATTATATAAAATACAACATTTATCTATTTGTTCATGTTTAGCAATGAAAATACTGTGCAGCAATTCATGAAGGAAAATCATGGTTAATGCATTGTAATGTAATTTATCAGATTTGTCATGCAATGATGATTTAGTGTATAAAAATTGCTATTAATATAGTTATTATTAATGGTGAGGGGTATGTGATGCATATATATATATACAACTATATGCATACTGAGTCCTTGCCTGGCAACTAGGCAAGTTGTTATAAATTACAGCAAGTTGTAATAAATTTTGTGATGAGGGATGAGCAGAATGGTGTCCGTTATACTAAACAAGACTTGATTAAAAAAAAAAACAATCTGTATTACTTAAAAATCGTTCAATGTCGAGATACCAAAACATCCTTCCATTACCTCTTCAGCTATAGACAGTGCATGGACCAGCTGGGGTGAATGGATTAGCTATAGTATGTCATGCCACAAGGGATTGCGTAGACGGTCCAGGTTATGTACAAACCCTGCACCTAATCCATATGGACAATATTGTGATAACGAGTCAAGCGAGGTGCAATCAACAAGCATGTGGTGAGTATTAATATCATATGTTCAAGCAAGTAAATAATCGCATGTAGAACGTTGCAGCCTAAGTGCAGATCGGTCGATTGATTTGCTGAAAAGTATTGATAATGACATTAACGTTGCAATAAGTGTTTTCCACTGATTAAAATGAGTTTCATTTATTAAGTAAATCCTCATGGCTAAAATTCGCTCTGCTCCACATTTACAATGTTGCCGGAGTGACTTGGGTCAGGTTAAGATACTTGTTGAACCCTTACCGTGCTAAATGCTAAAATGAAACGGTCCGTCATGTAATTAAGGCAATATCATTCATTATTTGAGAGATTGTTTACTAAAAATTTAGTGCCTGAAAAGGGAACAGTGCGGATCATTCGTGCAAGTTGATCTTGGTCTGCAATGGTCGCAAAGCAAAACCACTTGCCACTAGCTGGCTAAAGGTTAAACAACTTTATAGAAAGTATTTAAGAATAGCAATTTTCCTTAGTTTAACTTGATTTTTTTGTATTGATACAAAAGACATACAAGGAAGATTATCAACATAGTCCATTGAATTTAAATGTACCGAAAGGAAAGGCTTGTTTTTCATACGACTAAATTCTTTAGATTACCGTTGATAGATTTCTACAGAATAAGGGAAGTTAGTTTGTAAACAATTTTTCAAAAAATAGTGCGACATTTCGCCAGTCTACATATTCCACTGTGACATTCCATGTTTATCATGTAACACGCACAACACCACGAAAACAAACAAGTATGGTATTTTCCAAAGTACGTCTAAACCAGGGAGGATCGTACAACAATGCTACAAGCATTTTTGTCGTTCAAGCCCCACTGGGACCAAACTTTTTTTCCTTAATTTTCTTTTTATCTAGTAACTTTTTACTTCTTTCAATACTTGTTATTGACTCATTGAACAAAAGTGGAAACAATCCTTTTGATAAGCGATGTCTTGCTATTCGAAAAGAATTACCTCTATAACAGAAGGGGTAGAGCTAGACATCTTTAAAAATATTGAGTTACCTGCGGTAAAAGTTCTCTATTTTGCCGTCATTCTTTAGATTTCATACTGTGGAAGAAATGTAGGTAGGTTTTACTTCTGTACCAAGGGTATTTTTAATGAAGTGAGAAAAATTCAAAACAGATTCGACCTAAATTTTTCAATGTTGGAGTAAGAATTCTGTCTCATTAAATCCCTTTACTTGAGGTACCCCAGAAAAAAATGATACTGACTGATTTATTTTAAGTTTAATAATTGTTTACCAATAGTATGGTGTTTGTTTCTTTCATAAAAATATAATGGTATAATGAATTCTCTGCAAGCGTTTTGGATAAGGCTGCCACTTGTTGTCTCTACTTGTCTCTACTTGAGCTTGAGGAAATACCATAAATTACACAAAATTTATACAAAACGGCAAGGAAAAAGTTTTTTTTTTTAAATTGCAACAAAGTGGGAAACACGGGCAACTGTAAGAATATACCAAGCAAATGCCACTTTTTAAGCATCACTATTAGGGGCCTAATACCTTAAGTCTGAAATTGAGACTTAGACAGTGCAACAAACTTTGTCTGTGTATACTTGCAAAAAACATATTTTTGAGAAATTGAATATTAAGTACCATTTCATTTTCCTTATATGACAGTTCCATCTAAAGAAAAAACAAGAGTTTCATATAATCTATATGATTGTTTTGAATAAATGTTGGAAGTATCCCCTTTATAACAAAAGTGTAGAAAAAGTTGTTGTTCTTTTAATTACAATATAAATTTGATTCGTACTATTTCATTTGATATAAAGTGGAGTGCTTCAACGATCAAAAACAAAATGCAAGTTAGCTTCCTTGTTCTTTGTTGATTTCTTTAATCAGTCTTGGTTGCTCAACCAAGGTGGGTAAAGGCAGGTAATAACAAACCTGAACTTTGAATGAATCATGGGTAAATAAGCGACTGGTAGTATATATCCTTATCAAACACGATAACATTTTTCTGATAATGGTTAAATACGTTTATCAAATGAAATCAAATGCTACAATATTCTATCTTTGTTGGGAATCCAGCATAAGATATCAACTTTCAGAAACACCTCCAGCGAAAACGTTATATATACTAAGCACTCATAATCTATAACTAAGCGCAAATAACTAGTTGTTAAAGGTTTGCATAATTCGATTACTTGACCAAAAATGTGTAAAGTCCTTTAAGTCTATGCTTCAGACATTAATATTGAAGAATACGGGCCCAGATCCTTTCGTTAATTACCCGCATTGTATGTAATACCATTCAATCAATATCAGGAATATAGATACGCTGGTTGAATTTAGTAACATATTTAATATCCTTTTCGTTTTGAATTACTTTGCAAACTGGTCTTGTGAACGCTTCGTGTGAAAATGTGCAGAAGTATTTTATCGAGTTAATCTTGAAATATTTATATACTTACCAGCTTCGTTTTTTGTTTAATCTTATTATATTTTGATATTCTTGTCTTTTTTTGTAATTGAATGTATGCATGGAATGTATCTGTAAAGCACTAACATACGTTTACATTGCACGCAAAAGCGTTATAAAATGTAATATAAAGATTATCTTGCCCAAATACCTCGTAATTGTCACATGCACATGAAACTACTTTTTTTTAAATTTGAATATCCGTCATTTTGGACCAAGGGATTTCTAAACAGGAAGTGGAGTAACATAGTGTATTCATCTAAGAGGGAGTCTCATATACCAGTAGTATTTAAGTAAGGCATATCTTTGCCATGAGCTACGAAAAATCAAACATTTCATTACAAAAACGGTAATGAACTGCTTTACAAAGTAATAATAAAATGCGATATGACTTCCGAAATCTTCAATTTTGAAAGCATTTGTTTTTCTTATCAGATTTTTATAAATCTGTCAGAACATATGACTTTAACATATTTATCATATTTGTCTTGATACAAAGATGTTATTATTATTATAATTATTATTTACAAGATTTTTATAGCGCTCTTTTCATCTATAAAATAAACGTTCAAAAGTGCTGCAGTACACGTTTGCAAAATAGACTTTATGTAAATAGTCCTTTTACAATTCAAAGATGACTGCTGAATATATTTATTTTGAGATTCGTCAAGCAAACACTCTGAGGGGAAAATAAAATACATCTATATGTGTCCTTGACGAAACAAATTAGGTTTTAAACATCCGTTTATTAGATTTAATATTAAAGCTGCGCGCTTATAACTTTATGATTAACTAAATAATATTAAATCAATCGAAACTAGAACATCGGTCTGTACTTCGAGAAAAAGCAGCAGGTTCATTATATGTCCGCTGTAATTTTATATCAATAAAGTGGTCTACGATGTCCTACCAATGTTTTGTCAAATATACACTTTGGTAGGAGATTTTAATTAATAAGTAGATAACGCCGGGAGATAAAAACCGTAAGAAAATAATTTCAAAGCAAATTGTCATTAGGAATTTCAAGAAAATTGTCTCGGACAACTTAGTTTGTATTAAAATACGAAAATAAAAATATTTGTTACGAAAATAAAAATATTTGTTACATTCGATCATATCAACGCAGCATTTGCATATGGTTCAAGTAGAATTTACCTATGGCTCCGTTATTTGGTACTATTCAAATTATTTATATCACTTTCCCAAAGTTGCGAATGATTGTATATATACATGCTTACATATTACCTAAAGCAGCAAAAGTATTCCCTATGTACACATGAAAATTTCAACTTTGATCACCGTGTAAATTGACTGTTCGTATACATCAATATATCATTTGGAGTCATTTCATACATTTTATTCATATAGTAATGCACTGTGAAATGAAACTTTTCTTGTAAACATGCTAAATCATCTTTATTAATCTTAATGGTAGGGGAAGACAACAGGTTCCTCTACAGTCATTATGTCGGACATTGGTGGGTACCTGAGCGTAACCACACTGATGACTTCTTTACATGGCACATTCTTCATCCAATACGAGGTTTCGAATCCACAGAGTTAAGGTAAATGATTCAAGACGGTGACCTTGGAAGAAAATTCATCGAGGCAGTTGTGTGTTGTTATGAGAGAAATTGATGCCTGTAGAAAACACAACCGTTCTATTCGCATCACTTTACCAACGAAAATATATAACTAGCTGGAAAATGTTCAGAGGTTTTCCAGATATTTAGAATGAAGTAGTTAAATATAAATACTAGTATATTACTTTTTGTTACAATTATTATGTCAGACATTCAGAACTGAAAGTTTTCAAAAGGTAATTAAGAGCTTTCATACATGTAATATCAACGAAATATTATTTTCTTTTACATATAACAGCATTTATCACAGTTCTTAAATAATACATTAAAAGAACATTATTCACCATATAATAAATCAGCTGTGAAATATGGTGTCATCTTGGAGTTATTCTTTCTTGATTTTCTGGTGCTTTGAAATTATTGTGTCATGTCTACGCCCATACTAATGTGCATAGTTTGAACTGCACGTTATCATTAAGGAACAGTTTCAGTCAATTCAAGTGTGGTAATATATGTGTTTGCTTTAATTCTATTTCTCATTGAATTTTAACTTTTTGGTATCGAATGTGTAGTGCAGCAGTAATCTTCTACATATTTAACAACCGATTCAAAATTATTTATTCACTCATATTCGCAGGGAAACTACGCACTAAATGCAAATATACAATGCGTAATGGCGTTAAACATTTGCTATTTTGAGGGGGGAGGGGTGGGGTGCCGGATTTTTATAAATATGTCAGACCTAAAATATTTATCATGCTTGTTTTTAAAATCCTCTTTAAAATTTTAGAGATTAATACTTTACATAGATTAAAATTTATTAATGTTAACATATCAAGGGAAAACAAGCTTTGCCTACTTACGTCCTTGAGGAATCAAATCACATCATGATTAAATGTATAAATTATTTGATAGCATTTAATATTAAAGCTGTTCATTATTAATTTAATGATTGAAAAGAGATATCAAATAATACAGGGAAAATACACGGTTTTTTTGGGGGTTTTTTTTGTATTTTGTTTTTGTTTTTTTGTTGTTGCTGTTGTTGTTGTTATTTACATCTGCCGAAGCATAAGAGTTTGCTGGTGAACGAGAACGAACATCGAGGTCACGTATATAACCCAATGAATTCTGCAGACATTAACACGGTAAACAGACGTGCATTTTGCTACCCTTGCATACAAATGAAAGATAACATACAGACAAAATGTATTACTCTCATACTCTTATATATAATGACTTTACGACACATGTACAGTTCTAATTTACTATTATACATTTTATGTACATCCATTACGAGAACGCACAAATGAACAACAATACCAATAACAAGTATTCAAAGTTTTAAACAATAATTTTTATTTCCCTTTACCTACTAAAACGATATGTATAATTATATTAATGTTAAATTGCTGTATACCGGTGAAATCTAGAGCATGCACCTCTTATATTAGAAAGTAAAACAATTCAATATAATCCACGCAACAATATTGACAAACATACTTCTGTTTGAAATCCAATAATAGGAAAACATTTTGTCAATATAAAAGAAAACATAATACTAAAGCAACTCAGTTTTGGTAAGTAAACTTGTAGGTAGTAGGACGAAAGAGAATATTAGACAATTAAAACGATACAAAATACAAATCAAAACAAAATATTTAAATTCTTTGTTTCCGCCAGCTCTTCCAGAATTGAACTCCGGCCTATGCGACCAGTATAGTTCCACTGATCTGTCACAGGCTTTCCCTAAGAGAAATGTAGCAAAATATGTGTATCGTCGATTAGCAAACATACCATAAGTTAAATATAGTTAAGCCTACAACTATACACACAACTGATACATGTAAGCGCAGAAGTGTTCTAGGTTATAATGCAGTAATTCGGTCCAAAATGTGCTTCCGTGGTGTAGTCGAAAGAAGTCCCTAATAAACAGATCCTAATTTTTCCATTTTTCGCGCATTTGCGCGTAAATCGGGGGCCAAATGGGTATTATTTCACTCGTGGAATGAATTTTACATAAAATAGGACACGTTTCATGCTAATACTCGCATGTTTTTGAGTTGTTTACTTGAGGCCTAACTAAACTAAAGGAACCAGCGCGGGAGCCATCTGGTCTAGTCGCGTAATGGCTGCCAGGTATTTGAACACTAATTTTTCACTTGGCATGGCAACAGAGGTCTAAATTGAGGCTAGTTTCTGTTTAAATTTCATTGTGGATGTATTTTTGACATTTTGGTAGGAAAAATGGGAGAGCAGGTTGTATTTGGTGAAGTCAAGCTCAATTTTAGTATGAGTAGTACTTCCAGGTCACAGCAGTGTGATTTTGATGTCAGTTTACAGTAAGTAAACGTGACCAGAGAAATCTCTCTTAGAAGATACATGACCCCTACTTTTCTCTTCATTTTATATCAGTTTTATCATAACTCTTTAAAATGAGGTAAGGATTTGTTCTCTGAAATGGGTCTAGCTATGTTTGGTAGCTCTTTGGAACAGGTCAGTTTTATATAGAATATATAGGGAAAACTATTTAGGCTATTGTGACCTTGAAAACGAAAGTAGGGTGTTTATTCTGCGGACCGTTTTCTGAAATGCGGCAATATGAGGGTACCTGACTTCAGTTGACTTGCATTTCACTGCATACTATTCAACACCCCTTTTTCCTTTCGTTTTCTTGAAGCAAATGTATGGATATCTTGTGGAAAATAGGTCTACGATGGAGTGAAAATCTAGAAACTGTAACAAAATTGTTCTGAAGTAGCTGAATTTTATATGAAACAAAGAACAATTTCTTTTATTGGTATATAGCCTCTATTGATAATATAGATTTACTAGTAACTTACCATATGTAGTATTCCTCTATCATTCTATCTACGCAAGTAAAACCGATCTGAATAGACTTGCATTCCTACATGTATTTTTAGAGAGAAAAAGTTTCAGTCGCTAATTTTGAGCGAAGAAGACCATTTAAACTATTCTATTTTCTTAGTGATATATTTACTGTCTTCACTGAAGTCATTTTATGATACAAAAATGCTAAATTCACAGAAATAACTATCAAATAAATCGAATAAAACACTACATTAGAGGACCCGTTACCAGTCTACGAAACTGGGGAAAAGTTCTTAAACGATTGTTGCTGACAATTTATTCTTATAATTAAAAAGAAATTGACTGATTTATAATTATATGATGCATATTCCTTATTAAACGTATTCGTCTCATATACAATTTTCGTAAGCTTGACACAATATTGTAACACATCAACTGACCCCAAATTAATGACCTCATCTCCATGTAAGAACATTTAAAGCGTACCTATTGGAACCTCAAGGCGACTTCTAATAATCATCTTGTAAAATTTGTGTTCAAATTTCTGTTTTAAATATTAGTCATCAGTGTGTGGAACCTCGATGTACCGGACACAAGGACAAGATCATTCTGCCTTATTGGCATTCAGTATTTAATTAAGCGCCCGCGTGGGCGTTACATTTTACCTCATAGTGTAGCAGCTACATGTTGTAAGTGTGCAAATCTAAAGAAATATTTCACTTGGTGATACAAGCATGAAATTTACACGAAATGTTCATCAGATGGCCCAATATGATCGAGGGCCTAAAAATAATCCATTTTCAAGATGGCCACCAAATTCCAAAATGGCTTCAAGAATTTAGGCATTTTTCATATAATCAGGATCTGTAAGTTTCTGAGTGTCATATTTGTTTGTATATGATATGTTTGTTCCCTATAGATTTGTCCCCATATGCTGTTAGTTTTATTTTTAATGCTGTTTTGAAATATCGACCCATTTGAAATGGTCGCCATCTTTAAAATGGCCGCGAGGATTTTAAATAGGCATGCTTCAAAAATGCGACTTTTCTATCATCTGGTTTAGTTATTATGTACTTCGCGGATCGCGTTCAGTCAGAGAGTGGTCTCGATAAGAAAGGACTAATTTGAACTTATGAGGTTAATTCCAAGGATACCGAGTTCGATTGGCCTGCCTGTAACTACAACAGCTTTTCAATCTAAAATCAATTGCTCAGTCAAGTGTGACGTACCACAGCAAAGTGTTCCTTCTCAACAAATCTTCTGAATTATGTGCAGAAGCATCCTCCTCCGATGTTTTGTCACATGATTAACATACGCGAGCTATAAAAAATATACACAATTTCTTTTTAAATTACAAAAATGCATATACGAAACATAAGAAAACGACTGATGAAAACTCAAAGGAAGCATCTGCAAAACCTCAACTTCAGCACTAAATGAATTGAGTGACCAGTGACTATTTCGTTATGCGATATTATCCCGGTAGTCTTTTTCCAGATCATGCATATTCATAATATTAATCGCAATTATACAGTAGCAAATATTTAATGCTCAGTCAAGGATGAAATGTCAAACGTAAGTATACCTCCGATAGAAAAGGGAAGATAAAACCAGTACCGATTGGTTATTGTCAAATTATTGACATTATTCCTAAAATTAACCAGTCGCACATTGTCAAGTAAAATGCATTTCAATACCTGCACGGTTATCGAAGAAGTTTTATGGAAAGGGGGTTAACAGGGGGGAGGGGTAAAGTGGCCGCAGCCCAAGTGCAAATAGGAGATTCATCTGCGTAAATAGAGATATTCGGCCCTGACACACCATTGAAAATCATTTATTAATAACCCCTGGATTGCCTCGTTAATACATGGTTTTTTTTCTCCTGTCACTGCATGTCTTGTAAAAAAATAACTTTTACGTCATGTTGATTCAACCTATTTAAACCTATTTTTTTATCTTTTCTTGATAACTCTGTGTAATTATATAATTTTTATTGTTTGTCACAAATATATATATATATATAAGTGAGATATTAAAGAAAAAACATCAGCGAAATGCCTTTCAAACACACTGGATCCCGGAAGGATACAAGAACATAAAGATAAAATTATAGAGTATGAGAAAATATATGTTCAAACAGTGTCAAAAGTTTAATTATAAACCCGAGCGCTTTCGGCTTTTTAAAAAAGCCTTTTTCAAGGGTAGCATAAATCAAAACAATACAATAACGGCGTAAATACCGCCTGTATAGTTCGATATATAAATGCTAAATGAACATATCGATCAACAGAATTCCATAAGATCAGGTTAATTGATAACAGATGTCAGGCATCTGTTACGGTCATTGGAAGAGTTATCTAAAAATAGCACACTAATGATTTGTTATCCCATACTCTGCTAGGAGAGCAACATGTGGTATTTTCTGAAAGCAGAAAATAGCTTTTTTATAAAAATAGAGCGTTTTTGATTGGTTCCCTGTATTTTTCCTGAGGATTGGGTATGTTGGTTTTGTGTTTAACGCCGTTTTTCGACAGAGAAAGCAGCGGAGAAAGAAAATCTATGTTATGGTCGAGGTTAATTAAAAACTATGTCCGATTGCCTGAAGTGATAAAAGAGATTTTTATATCTGCTTAAAATGAAATACTAGTATACAGGGGCCATCGAAAGCTTTATTAATTTAAAGATATCATTTGTTCACAAATTTCACAAAACACCGGTGCTTACTGAAAACAGTATTTATTGAAAGGATTCTGGTGCAATTATTGTTGAAGTAAAGGTTAAAAATAACGCACGGTAGATCAAATGTAAACTAGAATTTACGTACATTATGTTATTACTGGTATTACGGCTTGTATTTGAATTTTATACAGTAGTTTTATCAACTGTAGGAATATACTAAACCGCTTTAAAATGAAAGTTAAATTAAACTTATATTTGTAGACGAATAAAATTAGTTTAAAATCTTAAATTATAAATCTTGCTGAATGCAGATATCATTGTGAAAATTGAAAATAACGCACAGCGGCTTAGAAATGATAATATTAAGCAGATGACAAAAATTGTGTTATCTTATAAATAACATAATTGATTATGTAGGGTCTCGAAAGTTGTGTTATTGATTTAGCTAATAGCCTATACCACTTTAAAACATAGAGAGAAAAATGAATGAAACATGATAAACATGAGTGTCCCTATAACAACCGTGCGTAAAATATTGTTAGCCGCCATTTGCGATTTTTTAGTAGAAATAAGTATTTTACTACATTTGTCCCCCTGTGCGTAACTATTAAAGTAAGGAAGCGATTTCTTTCATTTAAAGTTTATTTTGTGGCTTGATATTTTGAGAAAACAACCAAAACACGCACACAAGATTATGTATAGCTGAATTCTTTATGTTAAGATTTTATAGGGGTCTATAACTGGCGCCTTTAAGATTGGTGTTTAACAATGACATTGTTAATTTTAGACGTTCATATTCAGTAAAATACGACTAGGACACGAAAGCTATTATACTTATTTGTAAAAGTATCATGTAAATTTAAATAGTAAGTTACGATGTATTGGAGAAGTAAGAAAAAACGGAAAAATTAAGAGGCGGGGGTTATGATATGCTTGTTTTCTGTTAAAAGTGAGAACAACTGTGTTTTCTGAGGGATGTGTGTAAAATCTTATTTTTTCTGTCAAGATTATCTCGAATAATACACACGGACAAAATTTTTGTAATATATAATATGTAATATTTGTAATATATACCGTTATATATAATAACGGTATTCAAATATTTTCACCAAACTGTGAGCAAGAAGCTTTAAGAACGTGTATGGAGTTCTATAGCCTTTTGATAAAGTAATACTGCTTGGCTGGATGAATGGATGATTTCAATTTGATATCATACCGAAGTGTGCATTTCACATTACTTCCGTATTTACACTGTGTCCACAATTTAACTGGATCTCTTAACAGGAGGCATATAGTTATAGTCAGTCATTTAACACATTTACAATTATGAATCTGGTTTACTTACAAAACATTGTGCTTCTTTTTTGTGCTTATATTGTTAAAGTTTCGTCAGAGCTGTCTTGTGAAACACATGATTTGCAGGCACTCATGGTAAGTTTTTTTTATTTAATAACTACGTTTCCATGATTTTTGTATATATTGCAACTGTTCCGTTACGGAGTATTTTGCTGTCACAAAACGTAGTGCAAATAATGTTCTAAAACTAGATAAGATATTATTTGAGCCGCGCCATGGGAAAACCAACATAGTGGCTTTGCGACCAGCATGGATCCAGACCAGCCTGCGCATCTGCGCAGTCTGGTCAGGATCCATGCTGTTCGCTTACGGTTTCTCTAATTGCAGTAGGCTTTAAAAGCGAACAGCATGGATCCTGATCAGACTGCGCGGATGAGCAGGCTGGTCTGGATCCATGCTGGTCGCAAACCCACTATGTTGGTTTTCTCATGGCGCGGCTCATTTATTTATTTTGTCACGATTAACGTGGCACTGACACAATTATATGTAATATGGCACACAGTATTTAACAATACAGCCGCACGTTTTCGGCTTTGATGGATGAAGAACACCCAAGGTGCCCTTCCGTGCATTATTTCATCATGAACGTGCACCTACATAGAACCAGCCAGCTTGATGATTTCCTCACATGAAGAATTCAACGCCCCGAGTGAGGTTCGAACAGACATCGATGATTGGCAAATGATTTGAAGTCAGCGACCTCACCCACTCGGCTACGGAGGCCCCAAGATAAAAAAAAAGATTAATATGCAAGAAAAAGGCGTCAGTTTCATCATAATTAATTAAATAAGAATTTATAATACTTCTACATTATGTAACATTACAAATTATTAGTTCTTTTATTTCAATTTATACTCAACATTTTACAACTTAATTGCAATATATGTTGCAAATATCAAAAATGGGGTAAGTTGCAGGTACTAGTAGCAAATTACCCAATCATTTTGTATTCATGAGCTCGAATACGCACGTTTCAAGATCACTTTTTATCGTAATGATCTTTTTCCTATCCGTTTTCTTTCTGTTTCCATATTTTTTTTTTTGGTTTCCGTTGTTGAAGAGTTTTCTTCACGTAATATATGTTTTATATAACATACTGTAGGCATAGGAAATAGAGATCAATATAATTGCATCTTGACTAATCCTACCAGGTGTTCTGTATTACAAAAGTGGTTCTGTTGTGACATTTTGATGCAAGCAAAACTGTATTATCTGCACTATTATTTACATACTGGTACTTCATTTTATTATTGGCTTGTTAAAAGTTTTTTTTTTACCATAATTATATAAGTTGACAAAATCATAGGAACCATGTCTTGAGGGGTAAATCAAACTAAAATGAATAAATCCTAAATAATGTTGTTGTGCAAAAAAGTATGATATTGTGTCTAATACAGTTTTCATTTTCCACTCGATTGTATAATTGCAAGGGAAGTAAACTAATAGATCTCTACTTATAAGTACTAGCCCAAAGCAAGAGTTGTCATTCTTTGTGGATCACAACTTTAAATTAAAACTTAAAACTTCTGTTATTGATATTAACAAATCTATCATAAACTTCACATTTGTGAAATCATTTTTGGTTATTTCAAGGACTTGGAAATCAGTTTCTAGACTTTATCTAATGTAATACTATCATTGAAAATTTTAGGGTCAATGTCTACATACTGCCATCTATTACTGTGCTGTAATATGTTCGTGTACAAGAATATGAGTTTAACTAACTCAAGGTTATCTCTAGAAGGATATTAAACTTTTCAATTTTCTATACAGGACTCGGAAATTTCTTAGTGTCTTACAGAAAAGGATAAGAACTCAAAAGAATCTGAATGTTCTTTAATAAACATGACGTTGCTAAATTTCTAACCCAAAAGGATTGTTTTAAATAGTCAGTACTATATGAAAATTAGAAAGAAAAGAAAACGTGTTGACAATTGCAAACTATCGGAGGATTTTTTACTTCATTCAAATCTTTTTTCAAAGTAGATGTGTTTATAATTAAAACATAAAGTTGTAGTTGCGGCATTATTGTTAAACACTGTGTGCAGGTTCCTTTAATGTATTAATTACATGTTGGTATTTTATACATTTCTATTTATGTACCAGTGATAATAAAGTAAATTTTGCACGTTATATGCATAACCTAGTATATATATATTTCAATAGACAGGTATCTAGCAAACATTATAACTTTTAGTTTACGATAAACCAAATACAATATTAAATATCTACTTCTTGTTATCGTAAGGAAGCTACCTACAAGCTTGTTGAAGCTACCAAGTGTATGGAAGATCTATGTTTCAAACAAACTGTCCACATTTGCCTGAAATATCGACCTTTCATCCATATTATTCAAAGTTGGAATGACATAATATGTATCGGTGTTACTCAAAGACCAACAAGAACTATATTAAAATGTGTTTTCGGTTTCCTAATTGTGTCTTTACATCATAATATTTAATTTAAAAATGACTATTTGAATGTCAAATTCAGATTTGTTTTCCGTTCTGTCAGTACACAATATGCCTGATTTAGAGTTTCTAGGAAAATGTTCTATATATGAATAAAACTATAATTTCTTTACACTTTAGCTTCGATTGCGACAAATAAAGATAGAATCTGAAGCAAAAATTAAAGAATTGACGAACAGGATTGAATTCCTAGAAAATAGGTTGGAAGAAAGAAAAGGTACGCTTATCTCTGTACGGAACAATTATTATTATTATTATTATTGCTACTATTAATTCTATTATTATTATTATTATTATTATTATTATTATTATCATCATCATCATCATTGGTATTATTATTATAATTTATTATTATTATTATTATTATTACTAATAGTATATCATACCTATACAGCACTCTTATTATGCTTGTACGGAGTCAAAAGTACTATAAAATACACATTCAAAAGTTATACAGACGGATACTAAAGAAAAAAAAGATATTAAATATAGCAAGCCAAATTGAATGCAATATAAAGAAATCATTTATTTGTCATTTTAAGTTAGAGTAATAGAAATACCGCCCCGCAGAGAAAATCTGTGATGGCAAGGTCTGATTTAAATATAAATGTGTAATGCAAAATATTACTTAGGTCTTACAATGATAAGTCGGTGCATTAATGTTTCTTAAATCTTTAACGCTATTTATACTGTAATACATATATATGCAGTGAAAAGGTAACTAGATAGAATAGTGAATCATTTAATTGACCGTCCTAATTTGTTAGTTTTGTTTTGCGACAAAACGAATATTTCGAAAAGTAATTAACATATTAATCCTTTGAAATGGAATTGATTGTATGACTCGTTTTGCTAGAATACATTTTTATTTATTTTGTTTAGGTCAGTCAATGGTGGCATTCCATGCCTACCATGTGGCAAACATAACACCAAGCGAACAGTCAATTATGGTATTTTCCAAAGTTCGTCTAAACCAGGGAGGATCATACAACCAATCTACAGGCATTTTTATCGTTCCAAAAAGTGGAACATATAGATTCTACGCCCACATGTGTACCAGAGTTTATAACGAAGGGTACATGATATTTGATATAATGATTGGAAGGATTGCATATGCAACTGCATATGGGTCTCTTCCCGTGACCAGCAATGCATTGTGTGATTCGGCACAGGCTGTTGCATATTTGGAAATCAACGATATCGCTTTTGTTAGGTGGAGCGGCAACAGTAGTAACATTTGCCAAAGTACTGCGTGTGATAACACGTTCTCAGGATCATTGATTAATAACTAAAACGTTAGCAGTTGGTTTTCAAACTGACACTTTATTATTTCATCACTTATTACACAAATTTATTCATCTTCTATTCACTTTAACGCAGATTAACGAGATGTTATTCTATTATATTTCATATTTCAAAGCAGTAAGTCTAGAGGTTTCTTGTTTTGTGTTGTTGTTGTTGTCTTTATTAGGAATGCTTCAGCATGTAGGTTAATCTAGACATGATTTCGAATTTAATATTCTGAAACTTATTTCATAATCTGAGCCGTGCCATGAGAAAACCAACATAGTGGCTTTGTGACCAGAATGGATCCAGACCAGCCTGCACATCCACGCAGTCTGGTCAGGATCCATGTTGTTCTCTAACAGTATCTCTATTGCAATAGGCTTTGAAAGCGAACAGCATGGATCCTGACCAGACTGCGTGGATGCGCAGGCTGGTCTGGATCCATGCTGGTCGCATGGCTCATCTGTTGTTTCATAATGTCTGACATGAGCATTCGAGCACTCCGTGTGATTGATGCATTAAGAGACAGGGAATCAAACATTGATATTTAACAAATAATCAAGGCCTTCGTGTGGTTTATCACCTAATTTACCACGGTTCAGAGTTCAGATGCGTAGGAATTGAACCACGAGAACATTAGCCCAAGTGATTAAATACTGAAGCATCTGAACGATGTATCGTGATCAGTTAGACGACAAAAGACAAGAAGGTCTTGGTTGTTTTCATTCTGACATGTTCATTGACATATTTCAATAAATATTATGCTGGACCTAATTTTCACCAGAAATAATGTATTAGACGTCATGCGGCAATATGACGTCATAATTGACATCATAATGCTCTCTTACCGGTCCGCGCGTCAACCGTTGCTTAACGCAGAGTTTACAAAGCTTGGTTTTTCTTTGTTTAACTGGAAATCAAATCGAGCCATGTTGGAATATGATATGTAAAGTTACTTTAATTGTTTTGATGGACTGTCCGGAAAATACAATAGAAAACAAATTGTAAAAATAGCAATGAATGACAGCAACAAAATATGTTTGTGACAAGGTTTCAAAAAGCAAACATTTCTTTTAGTAATTAGATTCCTCAAAAGGGATCGCATCATAAGGAATTTATTACAAAATACACAATAATTGTTTAATCTATGCTAACATTTCCTGTTAGCATTTTAATCAGTTTTGTTGTAAGAGTTTACACCTTTTCCCTGTTATTCAGGCCAATGAGAGTATTTACTAACCTGCAAAAAGATATATCGACCGCGGGCGTATTCCGACCGAATCTGAAACGTCACAGTTGTTAAGGAAAGAGTAAGAAGTCCAAAACATTTGCAGCGTTTCTTCTAGTTTACACAGTTGTCTAAAATTGTGTACTGCGTCACTTTAATTATGGTGTCAATTTATCATGGCGTCATTGCTGCTGGTAATTTAAGTGTCTTATTGGCTCTGCCTACTAGTAAGAACGACTTGATAACCTGTTAAATAGCGGAAAATTTTGAATATGTGTTTATAGAGCATGGTCAAACATAAATATATTAATGTAATTTGATATCATTTTGTGTTCGTAAATATATTTGCCTTTGCTTATTCATTTAGACACGTACGACTAACAACAATATTCCAAGTCAAACTTATCTTGTTACTTGCAAATTGCAGCAGCAACGAGAATATCTAACAATATGTACTGCAATTAAAAATAATCAAATGTCTGAATTTCAATTTTATGATCAGATGTCAATTAGCTACTATTACATATTGCTTGATTGCAATAAATCTTTTAAAAACCAGATATCACTTTACAATCAGTCTAGAGCCGATAAAAGTTTCACAATCATGAGATAAGATATTGCACGTGATGAAATTTGGATTAGATGATTGACACCTATAGCCAATATCCTACTAAGACTGTATCTTCGATTATCATATGAAAGTCGTTTTTTTTTTTTATATATATCTTATAATTTAATCACCTTCTTCAAGTAGTAGCGAAGTGATATGATTAGGTTTTCATCACTATTCGGCGTGACAATGATTAGGTGACTAGAATAATTTATACTTGTAGATTACAACTTGAACGTTTTTCTCAGAAATCGTTTTCCGTAACGTGAAGGTCAGTATGCTTTTATTGCACAATTCATACCAACAGTTCACGTGTAATTAATCACCTTTTGACAAATACTGATTATTCTGACTAAAGTCATGCAGCGACTACCTTTTAATAATATTTAAATTCTTAGAATAGCGGAACAAAATTCATCTCCCAGACAAATGACCGAAACTGCAAAATATATAGATGCATACCACATTTTAACATAGTTTTTTTATGTTTTTTGTCGAGCCCGCTTGTGGAAGCGAAGACATTGTTGTCCAAATGGCTGTTTGGTGTATGTGCGTGCGTGCGTGCGTGCGTCCATGTGTGCGTCCGTGTGTCCATCCGGATTTGTTTGTCCGGACCATAACTTTGACATGCATGGAGCAATCTCGTTTATATTTGGCATGAATGTTAACCTTAGTGAGACGGAGTGCCATGCGCAAACCGCAGGTTCCTATCTTAGAGGACAAGGTCACACTTTGTCTGGAGCATTTCTTTTTCATGCATGGGGGATTTTGGTGTGATTTGGCACACTTGTTCACCAGCATGAGACGGAGTGTCATGTGCAAGAACCTAGAATTATTTCCCTTAGTTGTTACTATAAATAGCTTATATTGTAACTTTTTTATTACTGGTCATAGGGAAAAATCAAGACCACTTTTAAGTAGTTCAATATGCATGTTACATCCAATTTTGAGGTGTATTTTGACCTATCTCTACTCGTAAGGATTTTTGTTTGGACTTAGGTTTTTTTAAAGATTTACTTCTCTTTGTTACTATAACTTATATTGTAACTTTTTGCAATCATTTTTTATTTGGAATTTATGTTTACCTCAATGAGACAGGGTGTCATGTGCAACTCTTAGTCCTTTTGACAGCTGGTGGGCCCGACATGTTGCCCGCGGGCATCTAGTTTAAGAATTCATCAATGTGTAATAACCTATTTTAGCTAAATACCACAGAAACGAAACTTAAAGCACTACGACAACATCAAATCTGGCTTACAAGTCAGATCTCTCAACTTGTTATTTTCATCGCTGAACACAAAATGAAGAACGTAGCAATCAGTTTCATATATACATTGTTTCTATAAATACATCTACACTTAAACAGTGGCGAGCGTAGTATTATACCATCAAAATGACTTGAACTTGATTAAGAATCAAAATCTAGATATCAACCGTTTGAAAAAATATTTACACATCAGACAAAATTGAATACAAATTAAATTCAAAATAAGTATAGGATTTATTTAATAAATCAATGAGTGCAATAATGTGAGGACAACATTATATAATTGGGAACGTACGACATTTTAAGTACAAATCCATGTTATAGAACTCTATGGCAATTAGCTCTTAAATTTCGCTAAGGGGTGGACTCTTTGCTAATTTTACCCGTCGTCCTTTATATATTCTTCTTGTTGCCATGGTTTCTGCGAATACTATGTATTCATATGTTAATGCTCCCATGGATTTTTATGTTACATACCTGTACGTGATGTACATATTTGTGTTTTACAATGTGGTCTAGTGGTTACTGTTACTTGTGTCAGGGATTCACCTGGCGAGGAGTAATTTCATTTACAAAGTCTTCTAATATAGGAACATGATATTGGTTGAAGAGTGAGGCTGGATTTGTCCATAACCTTTATAAGCGTCCACGTCTGTTTGATCAACCTGTCCAATTCTTCCAGTTGCTGCTTACGGAAATCAATCACAGTAGGCTTTTTTTCTGCTGCTCTTCCCTCTGCAAAGTGCTTTAGTACATTTATTATCGAAACGTTCTATGTATACAAATAATGTGTCTTTTACGTATCATGTGTGTTGTTACCACGTGTGTTAGGGATTCACCCGGTGGGAGTATCTTTCATTTACACTATCTTGCAACTGTAACATATGGCTTGCATAAAGAGGATGAGTTAGCGCACAACGTAACAGATTACACTCCCAAATGGTTTTATGCCATTTACATTTCAAAGGTGGTGTCCTACATTGTTGGATTGTTATTTTTGATTTTCATCTTTGTCTATTTGTTTTACAATGTGAATGCATTTTTATGTTACTCACGTATACATACATACATCAGGCATAGGAAATAGAGATCAATATTGCACCTTTATTAGTCCTACCATTTCTGTATTATAAAAGTGATTCTATTGTGACATTTTGATTTTAAGCAAAACTGTATTGTCTGCACTATAAAATACTTACTGATATTTACTTTTATTATCGGCTTGTTAAAGGTTTTCTTTGCATAGGTAAGCTGATAAAATCATATGAAGTATGTTTTGAAGGGTAAATCAAACACATAATTATGAATAAATCCTAAATGTTTTAGTTCTGCTGTATAATATTGTGTCATAAACCGTTTTCATTTTCCACTCAGTTGTGTAACTGCAAGGCAAGCAAACTAATAGATATTTCTGCTTACAAGTACTGGCCTAAGGCAAGAGTTGTCATTCTCTGTGGATGTTACTTATGTTATTTATATCAACGAAACCATCATAAATTGCAAATTTTGTAAACTCAGTTTTTGTTTATTTCAAGCACTTTGACGTTATTTCATGTATTCTATCGTTGGAAAGTTTAGAGTCTATCTCTACATACACTGCTAAATTGTTGCGAAATCATACTTGATACATTTAAAGTCCCACCGTAAAGACTGTTATCAATGTATTGTTATTTTGAGTTAACTCCAAGACAAGAACATTGAATAGTTTCACAGGTATTTAATCTATCATGCACTTGATTTAATCTAAAAGAAGGATTGAATACGTTATTTTTGCCATCGAGATGGTTTATTGTCTAAATAATTAGTGTATCAGTTGTAATGTTTTTTTATTTCGTTTGATAATACCATTGTTAAATGAATAGGTTTAACATCCATGTAGAGGTTCGTCAGGAGGTGAATTACAACAACAGGTAGCGCTATTTATATGTATGTCAGTATTTTGAAATAAAGTAATCAGTATTTTCTATTTATTTTAAAAACGGATATGTACATGAATGAGTTTTTTCCTCTAGAAGTGCATGGACCAATATAATAAAGTAAAAATGGTAAATGATATAAAACAAACTTTAACTGGTACAACAGCAGCCTGTTATAGATAAATGGTTGATATACAGTACAAAATCAAGGTGTACATTTAAGAAGCCTTTTGACATAAGCACTAATAATAAACATTATCGGAATTGTCTGTTTTTCTTATGTCGTGCTACTGACAACTGTGACATTGGCTAACGTATTTAATAAGCGTTTCTTAGCTCTTGATAATAAACACCATGGTGTTATGTCTGGATACAGTCTTTAAAAACTGACAACTTTCTATCTACATTTTTTAGAATAGAGTTCACATTTTCCATCAATTGGCGTCTGCTAACATGATGATAACCTCGTTAAGACTTCGACAATTTAAATTTAAATTTATTTTATTTCTCTCAGGTAACAATACATTACAACACGACAGTGTATGTATTGTTTTGCGACACAATGCATGCTTGGTGTTCAACCCATTTACTGTTGGACAGTACGCTTCCCTCTTTGATTGCGTCTGACAGAAGAGGGGGGTGACTCTATGATATGCAGTTTTTAAATCCCACCAGGACTGAACTGTTTGATATTTGTCTCCTGGCCTGTTTCTTCGGGCCCTTAAGGATGTTTCTCTTTTTGCTCTGTCTTCTGTAAAGGCAGTGAGTACATACGTTTTTGGTTCTTAAGGTTTGTTTTTTATATATTTCTACAGGAGCATTTTTGTGTTTTACATGCCATGCCTTTTTATTTCTATTACGTGTGTGGCAAGGATTACTTTTATTTACACTGCCCCGTGTCTTTGGAACTTGGTGGGGGTAAGAATGAGGTTGGGTACGCACCATAAACCAGTTGAAGCCTCCCAGTGGTGTTTTTGCCACTGACCGTTCCAAGGCGGTGCCCCAGTATGTCCCTTAATTTGTTCGTTTTGTCCTCGTGTGTTTGCTTTGTGTGCGTGTGTGTGTGTTTTGTGTTTATAGTGTGCGCGTTTGCGTGCTGTGGCTTTCGTTTTGCGGAGGCTTTTGTCTTGGAACATGGCATTCCCTGTTTGATATATGTCTGGTGAAATATACCGGTTTCCAGTTCAATTCGAATCACGTCGTTTTACCGGTTGATAATAATTATAAACATAATTGTAACGAAGGAAATAAACTGAAATTTCATTCAAAGACACAATAGTGATTTGCTTCAAACATGATTTTATTTTTTGTGGTTAACTTATATCGTGAATTACATAACTTTGATAAAAATATGCATTTGTAATCTTGACTTTCGGAACTGTATGCATCGGTACCATACACTGTCTGTTCATAAAGAAAATGGTCATAAAACGGAATAGTTGCTGATTTCTTTACCGTTGCTTATCAGGTGACAACAATCTAGATCTCTTCCATTGGTTTTTATGCGTTTGTCTGAATTCAACAAATTCATAATAGTTTTCCTGTTCATAAAGTCTTCCACGTCCCATCATACCCGTCTAAGGAAATGTTCTGGTGCTTTTATTGTTTGCTCTTTTGGCAATAAATGAGTGATTTTGGAACGCACCTTATATCCGAGGCAATTGTTAAAAATACATGATGCACTCTGCTCTTCCAAATTCCCACTGCCTCCGTTTGAACGTATCACGTATGTGTATTTGTTTTACTTCGCTATTCCTTCAGTTACTATTATAGGAACCCCTCTATGCTTATCGTTTGCTATTTGGTAACCTTATGTTCAAATCTAGGCTAGCCATCAGACTGATGATAATATATTTTTACATTTTCCTCTTTTTTGTATACTTCCATTCAATAGAGACAAAAGCGAGTCTATTTTAGAGATTTTCACAAAGAAATGATGTTCAAATTATCATATTGGACATAGGATATAGACTGGCTCAGTTCACCTCATTCAATCATAAAATTGTAAAAAGATATATCATAGTCTAGGAGCTAGTCTGATGCAAATCGTATACACTATTTATGTCATTGATAAGAGTCCGAAAAAAATTTAGTTTACATGTTAAACGATCTGTGTTTTTCTCAGTCTTAGAACAAAATCGTACGACTGATCTCGTATCTCTGTGCAAGAGCATTAAAAGAAGCCATGTCCAGTGTCTCAGTCGAGTTAATTCTGGACAGTAGTCCCGAGCACTACAGATGTAAAGTATGTATGCACTTAAACATATTTGCAAGTCTATATAAAATGACGTTTAAGAACGTCCCCTCGTAAATCTGCGCTAAATATATGACATTTTAATAAAAGTTCCTGCTAAAATGTAAAGCCATTTTCTTAGTAATGATTTATGCAAATTAGTACAGGTTCATAATATTTTTTTTTTGCTCTAAAATCTTTAAGAATTTACGAAACTTTTCAAAATTGGCATGGACATTGCATTGTGAATAAGATGCATGAAACCTACTATACGGCAGTATTTGACATATTCATTTAATTATTGCTAACCCGCTTATACCCCATCGCCGGAAGTGAAAATGTTATCCATAACACCTTGAAACTTGATATCAGATATTGTCTTTATGACTGTCCAAATTTAGCGCAATACGTTACCGGGACATTATGACGTCATTTTCATAAAATATTGTTAGTGTAGCTATTTTCATGGTCGCTGTGTGATTATTTTTACGTTGTTGTCAAGAACACTTATGCGCAAAAATGACGTTTGTAAAGAATGACATTGAAATTCGGGCAATAATTAATTCTTTGTTTGCTTAAACAAGACACCAAAACAAACTCTACAACTGATGGAAAGTCAAATACTTGGTACAAATGCAGTCACTCGTTTGTATACAAGTGGCATGGACGTTTTAGAAAGGTAAGAACCTCTTTGGAAGATGATCCGAGAGAAGGAAGACAACCACCTCATTAGTCATTATTCAATGTATTCTAACGAAATTTACACCGGCTAAAGAAGATATATTTGATTTAATGTCTGTAAAATGTCACTGATTTCGTCTTTTATTAGAGATCCATATTAAAAATATATATGTAAATAATGCATGTAGTTTTTATGTCGAGACATCTTCTGTGTCCAACAACGTTTGTGACAAACTTCGTACTATTTTTATCAGTGTATTTAAATTTTCGTCAAAATTATTATTATTATTTATTATTATTACCAGATTTATATAGCGCCCTTTTCATGATCAATTTCACGTTCAAATGCAGCCACACAGGGCGCATAATTCATCCTCTACTAGCACTGTAGTGTATAGCACTGATACACGCAAGGATTGCCTGGGTTCCTGACCAGTACACCTCTAGTTGGATGGGAAACACTGAAAAGCGTTTCTGAAAATTCCCGAGTAGCCGAGGATCGAACCCCCGACCTCAGGATTGGAAGGCCAGGATTGGAAGGCCAGTGTGCAAACCACTGAGCTATCCGTCTGACTTTCCTGAAATTAAGGCCCGCGAGTGGTTTGCACACTGGCCTTCCAATTCAGTAAGGCTAAATATGCTTCCCTTGCATGAGCATTTTATTTAACTTAAAATAACTATTGCACGAAAAAAGCATATTTTCTCACTCTTTTAGCTCATCTGATTGTTTGAAGAAAAATGATGAGTTATTGTCATCACTCGATCGGCATCGGCGTCTGCGTCGGTGTCGGCGTCGGCGATGCCTGGTTAAGTTTTATGTTTAGGTCAGCTTTTCTTCTACAGTGTCAAAGCTATTGCTTTCAAACTTGTAAAACGTGTTCACCATCCAAAGCGGACTCTGTACAGCATTTTGCAAGAATTATGGTCCCTTTTGGACGTAGAAAATATCAGATTTCTTGGTTAAGTTTTATTTTTAAGTTAACCTTTCTCCTAAACTATTAAAGCTATTGCTTTGAAACTTGCAACACTTGTTCACCATCAAAAGCTTACTCTGTGCAGCAAGAAACATAACTCCATCCAGCTTTTTGCAAAAATTAAGACCCATTTTGGATTTAGAAAATCAGATTTCTTAGTTAAGTTTTGTGTTTAGGTCAGCTTTTCTACTAATCTATCAAAGCTATTGCTTTTAAACTTGCAACACTTGTTTACCATCAAAAGCGGACTCTGTACAGCAAGAAACATAACTCCAAACAGCTTTTTTGCAAGAATTATGGCCCATTTTGGACTTAGAAAATATCAGATTTCTCGATTCAGTTTTGCGTTTAGGTCAACTATTCTCCTAAACTGTTAAAGATATTGCTTTGAAACTTACGACACTTGTTTACCATCAAAAGTTGACTCTGTACTTGAAGAAACATAACTCCATCCTGTCCCTTTTGGACTTAGAAAATCAAATTTCTCGGTTAAGTTTTGTGTTAGGTCAGCTTTTCTCCAAAACTGTCAAAGTTATTGCTTTAAAACTTGCAACACCTTGCAACATGAATTTCCATCTTGATATTCCATCAGACCGAGATGCTGTCAGATTTAAAAGTGTACTTCAGTCATGTGGTATGCATCAACATGTGAACGGACCATCCCATGCCCGCGGTCATACATTAGATGTTGTAATAACCAAGAACGACAGCAAAATAATAACATGTGTCGAGGTAATCGATCCAGGTCTTTGTGACAATACTGGTAATATGTCACAGGATCACCATGCAATTCACTTCAACGCCTGTGCCGCAAAACCAGCTCCGATACGGAAGCAAGTTTCTTTTCGGAAATTACGCTCTATTGACGTAAGTTCTTTCAAACAAGACATCTCAGCGTCCCTTGCACTAAATACGTTTCCAGAAGGCGCAGACGTGGATCAGCTAGTAAATGCATATTCAAAAGGATTATCTTTACTGACAGATAAACACGCTCCTTTACGCACAAAAACTATCGTTCTTCGACCTAGCTGTCCGTGGTTTACAGACGAACTTCATGAGGCTAAACACTTAAAACGCAAGCTTGAGCGGAAGTGGCGTAAATCCAAACTAACAATCGACCATCAACTTTATAGGGACCAATGTGCTACCATGAATAAACTCCTAATTCAGGCCCGAACCGACTACTTCTCTGATAAGGTGAAGTCGTGTGGCACTGACCACAAACGTTTTGCCAAGATAACAAAAAATCTACTAGGAGACAGCCAAGATGCTTTCCGTCCCTCTAACACATCATCAAAGGAACTTGCGCAGAAGTTTACTGACTTTTTCATCGAGAAAATTGAGAACATTAGGAATGATATTATTTCGCATAGCCAAACTGATCGTGATTCAGTAGACTTGCATTGTCCAGAACACCAAGAAGTTGCAAACTGTCTTATTGATTTGGCTCCTACAACGATAGAAGATGTAGAACAAATTATACAAAAATCTCCAAACAAATCCTGCGAACTTGACCCTTTACCAACATTGCTTCTGAAGAAATGTCTCGATGAGCTCTTGCCGCTGATAACAAACATCATAAATACCTCAATGGAATTAGGTTATAAACCAAAAGAGTTTAAAAGTGCTAGGATAAGACCCCTGCTTAAGAAACCAGGTCTTGAACCAAACATTCTCAAAAACTACAGGCCTGTATCTAACCTCCCTTTTATTTCAAAAATCTTAGAAAAGGTAGTAGATGCGCGTCTTGAGCGGCACTTGAGTGAAAATGGGCTACATGAGGGACTGCAGTCTGCTTACAGAAAGTTTCATTCAATTGAGTCGGCTTTGATAAAGGTACAGAATGACATCCTCACATCTCTCTATCAAAATTCTGTAACAGTCCTCGTGCTACTCGATCTTTCTGCGGCTTTCGACACGATTGATCACCAAACACTGTTACACCGGCTCGAACATCATTTTGGAGTCACAGACAAAGCACTTGCATGGATGTCATCATATCTTAGTGACCGCTATCAAACTGTATGCGTTGATGGTGAGTTGTCGACGCCTACGTTGATGAAATACAGTGTGCCCCAGGGATCAGTGCTTGGTCCAAAGAACTATATCATGTACACTAAACCCGTGGGTGCCATATGCAGACGTCATGGACTTCTTCATCATTTTTACGCTGATGACTCTCAATTATACCTATCTTTTAAGCCGATAGAGGCTGTGGCCAGAAGTGAAGCTTTGCGCCGCATTGAGAGCTGTCTGGCTGAAATTGTCTCGTGGATGAATTCCAACATGCTGAAGCTCAATGCTGATAAAACTGAGGTAATGCTATTGACATCAAAGCGTAACTCCAAGTACATTGATGACGTTTCTGTGAAGGTCGGTGACTCTGTGATAAAATCCACGAAATGTGTTAGGAATCTTGGAGCAGTATTTGACAGCGGTATGGATATGGAACAACAAGTCAACTGGGTGTGCCGGGCTGGGTATGCACAACTTCGCAGAATAGGTCACATCAGACGGTATCTTACCAGTGATGCCACAAAAACCCTTATAAATAGCCTGGTTACTGCACGGTTAGACTACTGTAATGCCTTGTTAAGTGGTATACCAAACAGCACACTTAACAAGTTGCAACATGTCCAGAACACTGCAGCTCGCGTAATCACTAAGACGCCCCGTCGCAATCATATAACACCGGTTCTGAAGGAGCTTCACTGGTTGCCAGTTAAATACAGGGTGCAATACAAGGTTCTGACCCACACCTTTAAGGCTTTACACAATCAGTCCCCTGCCTATATAAGGGATATGCTAGAAGTGTATAAACCGGTCAGGACCCTAAGATCACAAGACACGCTGTCACTGGTTATGCCAAAATCTAAAACCATGATGTATGGCAATCGCAACTTTTCGTGCACTGCTCCAAAGCTTTGGAACTCCCTTCCTGTCAAGATCAGGGAAGCTGACACGCTAGCTGCTTTCAAAAGCCTGCTCAAAACCCACTTCTTTGTACAATATTTTTTAACTGACCGATACATTTATTTTTTATTTATTTTTTTTATTTTTATTTTTTTTTTAAATTATGCTTGTTTTCATTCATGATTTTTGTTAACGTGGAATGCATTGTCTTTGTATACGTATTTGTTTGTATTTTTGCAATTTATTCTGTAAAGCACTTTTGAACGTGTACAAGTGCATGAAAAGAGTGCTATATAAATGTGGTATAATAATAATAATAATAACACCTGTTCATCATCAAAAGCTGACTCTGTACAGCAAGAAACATAACTCCATCCTGCTTTTTGCAAGAATTATGGCCCTTTTTGACTTAGAAAATTTGGGATTTCTTGGTTGAGTTTTGCATTTAAGTCAACTTTTCTCCTTTACGATCAAAGCTATTGCCTTAAAATTTGGAGCTCTGCAAAACAAGTACCGTAACTCTGCATCGCTTTTTGCAAGAATTATGACCCCTTTTAGATTTAGAAAATCATGGGTAGATCAATATTTCTATTATACAGAGACAAAAAAAAATCAGATGAGCGTCTGCATCCGCAGGGCGGTGCTCTTGTTTAGATCTTTAAATTCCTAAACCGTAATAAGCAAATATGTTTATATTTTTACGATTGCATGAGAGCATAAAAAATGTATATTCGACATTTCGTTCAAAATTTTCCTTCTATTATTTTTGAAGGGGCACAATACCGTCCGTGTAGAGGATGGGTATTATCACGTTTCATCTGTAACTATATTGTCAAAATAAAGATGCTCCTAAAGGGCTTGGGCTGGTGTTCAATGTTATGGAATGATCTTCTTTTAGATTTTATTAACTTTCATAAAAGGAATTTGCATGTGCTATTTGGCACTGAGAAATAGAATTCATAGAATACAATATTAGGATTGGACAATATAATTCTTTAAAGGAGTTCATCACAATATTTTGTGCGCAGCTCAATCGCGCAGCAAGCGATATCCACTGTAAAGTTCAGAATTCGCCGCCGAAAGTGCATAATTGTCAGATATGCAGCGCACTCGCGCAAAATATATCGTATGTACTGACAATGTAGGTCTTGCATCCTTATTTTACCTTTAAAAGTGATGGTGTTTTATTGGAGGTGTAGTTGTAGGAAGTGCTCGAATCGAATACATTGTGGACAGCCAATTTGAAAGTAAACTATTTCGTCCAGTAATGATGCAGCCGACTCCAAGTCAAATAAAATTCCAGAAAATCTTAACGTAGATATATCTCCTTCAAGTTCAAATGTGACTTCCTAAAAATGTTGTTATACTGTTTGTGCCCCATCCCGCATTTCACGTAGTAAGACCAGAGTTATGGCCCTTGATAGTCAAATTGTACATAAAGGGTCTAAACATTTGTGTCGCATGTACCTCAAAATTATATGCGCCAAGAGTCATGAAACCACACAAGAATTAAATTCAGCATGCGAAGTTGTGCACCAGTGCTTTTATTTGAGGTTTCACTCAATAAAAACAGATTTATGTCCCTTGACGTGGTCAAATATATACGTAAATTGGATGTGAAAGCTTGTGTAGCATGTATCTCAAAAAGTATTTGACCTAGAGGCATGCAACCTTAAAGGAGCATTATTCCGCATGTGAGTAAGAATATTGGTTAAGGAACTGATAATAACATTGTGTAATTTGTTTTGTAAGAAAAAAAATGTTCATAATTTTTAGGTGGGTGGGGTAATGAAAAAATACTTTTGTGGGTGGAGTGAATATTTTTTAATTTTTCTTGAAAACAAGCATGGGTTGATATTATTTTTTGGTTTAGATTTTTTTGACTTAGTTCTAGCTTACATAGTATAAAATTTGGAAAAATTCTGTCCGCTAGATTTTTCATATCATTAAGAAATACTTCGTGTTTTTCTCAGTTTCAGATACTTTCGACATCTCTCAAGAGTAATTTTTCTGAGTTAATATATCTATATGTTGACATTTTATGCATAGTTATAGTGGTGTGATTAATTCGGATGCATAAACAGTAACATCAGAGTGAAACTTCGAATAAATAATTGTTTGCAGTAGTTTTATTATGACATGTATGTACTGTTTCTTCAGACGAAAATACCGATTTGGTGTTCTTAATAAACTTTTAATATTGAAAAAAGAAGCACGGGTACCTATTATTTTTATTTTTTATTTTAACTTGTCATACATCAATCTATAAATATGCAAAGTTACAAAAAATTCTGTCCGCTAGAAATAATTGTGAAAAACATCTTTAAATTAATTAAAATTTATAAAAAACATATTTATTTGTTACAGCTGTTTTGTTAAACCAAGACGATAATTATGTAATAACATTTACAGAGCATTGTTTGAAAATGTCACGAATGTGTATAACATGCATCACATCTTCTTCCAGTGGCAATTTATATAAAAGGGTCATGTGAAGTTGGGTGTCTTGGTCGGAGAACAGATTACTCAAAAACTTTTATAAATCAGGCAGTTTGTTTATCCTCGTTTATGACTCGGATTTATATTTATATTTCGAATGTCATATATATGCATACGTAGACTGTGACTTATTTAAAATGTAAGCTCAAACAATAAAACATATTATCACGTAACAGTTAAACGACTTCATATAGATAATTAGGACAACGGTCTCCTGAAAAAAATGTACATATTTTGGTTGATACTGACACAGTACTATGTTATCGTTACTGTATTGTTACAGTGACTGGCTTCTAATTCATACGACAAGAAGGAAAAAAGAAACATTTAAGATATTAGTAATTTGTTGTTTTATTTCTTAAGAAGACTTTCAAACTTAATTACTAATAGATTACATGTTATGGAAACACCTGAGAATTCGATGTCCTTGCCATTTATTAAATTCGAAATTGAAAAGTTTTTCTCACAAAGTACCAAAAGTATACTGCCTTTATGGCAAAGTTTAAGATAAACGGACGTTCAGTACGTATTTCTCCGTGGTGTACTGGTCAAGATGGTGGAGAGGTTTTATTGCTCACACAACTTTTGTTCGATTATCGGTTGAGAAGTATTTCTTGATTTCTTTCAAATAGTTAATAAAAAAGTTTTTTAATCTTCGTAATATCATCTAACTGCAAGTCATTTTTAAACCAAAATCTGAGGTCAAATCATTTTAAAAACTTTCATGCAATTTATGTTACACTGTAACTTATATTGAAATGTAAATGGAGTATTTAAATATATTAATTGCTGTCAAGATGACAAACTGCTTAGGTCATTGTGACCGCAAATATTTTTTTTTTTTATATATAATAAGGAAGGATTTATTTTCAGTATTTCGTAAATATGGAGAAGAAAATTGTATCGCGGTCTGTGCTTTATTTTTCATCTATACAAACAGGTTTGACAATAGAACTGGGTATGAACAATGTCATATGGTCAACTGAGATAATATGTTTAAAACAAAACGAAATACGTAAATGAGGTGACACTTCAGTTAGTTTAACTAAAAATAAAAATAAAGAAATGATCTTGGCATGTTTAAAATTAAGGCCTTACTAGAAAATATCTGGGTTTGCATTAACCTTTTAATGAGATATACACATACATTGATGTTGACATATACAGCATTAATGAAATTGAAACATATAGGTATAAATATATACCTATTGAATTATTAGATTCCAGTTCGATGGATTATACATGTATACAGAAGTTTCTAAAACAACACAATTATCAAGTGTATATATTTTCAATCCAAATTACATTTAACATATTGTTATCTGTCAGGTTCTTAGCGTCATACCGTTCCAGCAGGAGTAAAAAGGTATTGGTATTTTTCTCATAACTATATGTATTTATTTTCCATGCCCATGGATACAAAGTCACATGTCAAACTTATCATTCATATATTACGGTAATATCAGAAACAAAGAATAAGCACTTTTTTATTCATCAAGTTTACAATGAAATATACGTTTAATTATTTCATATTTTCAAAGATATAGTAATAGGGTCATGACAACAGTATCTTGACCTGCTATGTTGTATTCTGCTCGAGTGGATTTGCCATGGCCTGTGTTCCAAGAGGCATTTGTCTGGCAAAATCCATGACAGCCGATTGCATCATTGAAGATGCTTTATGACCTTTGTTATTATATATGTATTACCTGTATATACTGTAATATCGGCCAAAATGGACTATAATTTAAGGCAATTAAGATTAAAATCGCGTTTGAAATGAAGAACCTTTAGATGCATGTAACGTCTCAATTTAATGAGTAGTCCTACAATTGAATACTTCCGTTTCCGACAGAAGTTGAATACAGGGTTTTATTCTAAAGTAAAATACACTTTTATTTCAAACAAAAAATTCGTCAGAATAAATATAGTAAATTTTAATCTAATGATGATTCTCTATAATTCGACGGATGATTGCTGTTAAAGAGTTATGTGAAAAGATATGACAGTACTTTTAGTTTGTGGATAATTGATTTTTCTTATCATATTTTGCTGGTTACTCATAAAACTATATTACGAAAATAATTAATGTTTTTAACATACGTTCAGCATAGTAGTATATCATCAAAATTAAATAGAGGTATAATCGAATTCAAGTAGCGTTTTAAATAATCGAAGATATCAAAGACCACGACTCCTAACACATGGATATTACCTTGAAATACGACAAGTAGATGCAACAAAGACCATCGACAAAACTATTCATTTGTGTTAGAGAATCAAATAAAATACTACCTCTGCCTTAAACTTTTAACTGAGATTTAAAAATTTTAAACGAGGGTATTTAAGCATCCATGTCAATACCTTACTTAACTGAGCTAAGATTTAAAATTAAGAAATAAATATTTTCGTCAAGGCATTACATTTTACATGACGAACTTTTACTTAAGTGTCAAGTAAATAATTGTGTCAGGCATATAACATTTCGGTAAGTACTCGTAAATTAGAATACATTATGTTTTGTTTTCATTATTTGATATACAGAATAACAGAAATCAGATACTTTTGTTTGTGTGTAGATTGCTTCTTTTTCAGGTAAAATTCAAATTATTTTAACTGTTTGGACGGCTTTGTTTAATATCAGATAGTACATAATACACTAGATTTTTAAATCCAATTTCTTAACAAAACTTATCATGAAATATAAAGACGTCAAAAGCGTTGATGTTGCATGAGCATCTATATCCGATTTTATGGTACATATTTTCACCATTTTTAAAATTAAACTGAATATTGAATAGATAAATTTGACTGAAAAACTTCATCCCTTTCAATAAGAATTGAAAATGTTTAAAACTTTATGATTTCAAGTAGTTTCAATAATTTTTGTGAATATTACTTAAACTCGTTTGCACAAATCTAGAAACAAAATGTGATTAAAAGTTGCGAATGTTTAATGGATTTTATGGTTTTATGAATGGAGAATACAAACCAATTACTCGTTCGTTTCTCTTATCTAAAAAGCTGATTTCAACAATAAATAGTTACTTTAAACTTTGCAAAGTAGTCATGATTCTTTAGTGAGTAAGTTTATAGAAAAGATAAAGCTACACAATTGACGATAAATTTGTATACTGAAAAGCAAGAGAAACTATCCAGTTTTAAAACTTGGGTATTTTTGATTTAAAAACTTTAATTTATAAATCATTTGTGTTTTTCATATCTCATTACACTTAAAGAACTTCACGTGTAGAATTTTAAAAAATCAATCAACCGTAAAGTCAGTAGTCCCACAATAGCCGTTTTGCACGAAATTCACGTGCACCTGTAATTAACAATTTTCTTTGTGAAATTTTATTGTCATTGGAAATATTGATAATTGGCTAACACGAAAATCAGCATCAAGTTTAAAAAATATTGTTGGTTGCACCGCACGACTGAATCAAATGTAGCGCGAGCGCCTAATTGGGATGTTACAATGCAGCTGACGCGCAGAAGATATAGACTTTCAAACGGCTATCGTGGGACTACTGACTTCACGGTTGATTGATTTTTAAAAAATTATCAGGTGAAGCTCTTCAAGTTTAATTTTGGTATGAAGAAAATATTTAAATTTGAAAAATTAACTGATTATTTCAAAATATACCAGTTATACATCTGGATAGTTTTTTTGCAGTTCAGTATATTTTGGTACCAATATTGATAGTATTTCACTTGCGTAATAGTATCACAAAACTCAAATCAATAACTTTATTCATATGTTCTACGTTTGTTACTTATATTAGTTTGACGTAAATGGATTCGATGAAGATTCCTCTTTTTGTACTTCTTTTTCATGGGTTTTTCTAATGCAAGTTTTTACTATATAAATTGTGATACTACAAAAAAGTAGCATATTTACACTGTGACAGTCACGGCATTTATATGTTTTAATATCTATAAAAAGCATACAACGCAAGTAAGCAAATTAATAGCGGGCTATATTAGTGGCATGTGATTAAAGGTGTAATAACTCTTGTCCTACACGGAATATTTGCTATAATAAATGAAGATCCTGAAATTATAGCACCATTAAACATTAAATACGGTCCGCATGCATTATTCCAACCTATAACGAGAACACAATATGTCTGTAAATCTTCCGAAGGGAAGTATAGTACAAATCTGTGTTGATATTTTAATCTTTATTTCGAATTTTCGGACACTTGTCCTTTTTCAAGAATATGGAAATATTTTTCTGACTAAGTAATATCCATGTAACATTTATATCACAGGAAATGAATAATGTTGACGTCCTGTCACTAAGACAACGTCACGTCATATCCTGTGTAAGACGTGACGTCGTTTCCCGCAAAAGGGCAAGGTGTCAACATCATTCATAACCAGAGAGCAAAACACAATACTAAGTGCAGCAAGATATACAAAATAATAATAATAATAATAAATAAATAAATAATAATAATAATAAATATATATATATAATAAATAAAATCAGCAAGATAACTGTCCAATTCATTTTAAACCCCTAAAATTTAAAATATACACGATGTCTATACGCAGTCAGTATGGAAACACTAGAAATGCATGCATTGTCATTTAAGTGAAAGGACCCTCCATAGTTTTTAGAATTACACAAGTTAAGTTAAAGAATCCAAGGGTCACTACTGATGACTATAAACGACTTTACTGAATGCATTTTAAATATTAAGTTTTACGTTACATCCCTGGGGTGTCTTCGTGCCTAGCCTCTTTATCCATTCCTCTTCTACCATCTGTCTGTAAATGGGTCCTTCGTTAAACACCTTTTGAAGTACTGCAACCTTTACATCTTCTGCTGTATGACCCTCGAAATGCCTCATAATTGGTTTATCTGCTTGTTGACGGACATCTCTAAGATGTTCTTCTGTGCGTTCTTTCAGGGATCTTTCTGTCTCTCCTACATAAACTGTCATGTCACACCGTGAGCAGACCAGAGCATATATTAAGTTTCTGTCAGTACATTTTGGAACTGAGGCTGTATTGTAGCTGCTGTTTTTGTCAGTGGACCAGACTTCTCCCATGTGGAGAGACAAACATATTCTACATTTACATAGGTTAACTGACTGCTTTAAAGCCTTGTTTGTTTTCCCGTGCACTAGGATGTCACATATATTTTTGTCTCTTCTGTAGGCAATAATGGGTGGAGATTGGAATACTTCCATCATCTTCTCAGATCTATATAAAATGTTCATATGTTTCCTAACAATTGAGTGGATATTAGGGAGCTGCTTGGTATATGTTAATACTAGTGGTACACGTTTGTCTTTTCCTTTTTTAGTCTGCTTTTGTAATAGGTCTTCTCTGTCTAAAGTATCTACTTTTGTCAGTTGCCGTTCTACTTCTTTACCACTATATCCTCTTCTGCGAAGTTGTTGTTTAAGTCCAGTTCTGTGTTTCTGGTAATCTTGCTCTTTTTCACAGATTCTCTTAAGCCTAAGACCTAAGCCATACGCCAACCCTGATTTTGTATTTGATGGGTGATTGGAGCTTTTGTGCAAATATAATTGTTTATCAGTGGGCTTCTTATACAGGCTGGTGTAAACTTTTCCATTCTCAAGTATTACCCATGTGTCTAGAAATTCTATTTTAGCTGGGCTATATCTCAGTTCAACTTGAATATCTTTGTGTATACTATTTGCATGCCTCGCAAAATTTCTCAGACTTTCCTCTCCGCCAGTCCATAAACCAAATCCATCGTCTATAAATCTCTTGTAGAAAAGGGGTTGCTGGTCAAAGTTCATAAGTTTCTCATCCCAGATTCTCATGTATGAACATGCAAAATTTTTTCCTAACTTGGATCCAATAGCAATACCTTTTTTTCTGTATATAGTGTTTACCCCAAGGTTTGAATTATTGTTTTGAGGACGACTTCTATCATTTTTACCACATCTTCAGTTGGGACAAGCATGTTTGATCTTTTGTTGAGACCTATCCTACATGCATCATACCTTATTTCTTGGGAACAGATGGATATATTTACAGATATCAAAGCAGAATAGCAATGTACCTTCAGGAAGTGGTGTCTGAATGTCTTTCATTTGTTTATAAAGTCAGTAGTGTCCCGGATGTAACTTGGTGATGAGGTTACAAATTCATTCAGTTCATGTTCTGCAAGCTCTGCCAATCTTTCAGTAATTGGATCCATTACAATACCTTTTTCTTATAAGTGTTTTACGCCAGGTTTGAATTAATTGTTTTGAGCGATCTTTATTTTCCATCTTCAGTTGACAAGCATGTTTCATATTTGTGAGACTATCACATGCAATCAATCCTTATTTCTTTGGAACATGATATAATTTACAGATATCAAAGCAGAATAGCACATGTACCTTCAGGAAGGTGTTGAATGTCTTTCAGTTTGTTTATAAAGTCATAGTGTCCGGATGTAACTTGTATATTTACACATTCAATTCAGTCATGTCTGCAAGCTCTGCAATTCTTTATTGGTCTGTTCTTCATTTACAATTGACCTCATTGCACATTCTTTTTATGATTTCGGATTACTCTTTAGACGTACCACCTTTGGATATTTGGCAATAAGTACTGTTTCATGTCTTTTATGGATTGATCCATTTCTACTATACTATTTCTAATTCCTTACTTTTTCATGATGTCTGTGTTAGATCATTCTCGGACTCGCGTAGAACATCTCCTCATTTTTCTGAGACATTAAATAACTTTTGTCTAGAACAAACAGATCTTGTCAGCAGCTAACATATCATATTGTGTAACAGGATTTAAAGCTTCGTCTTCAGATAACATTCATCTCCCACCTTTTCAACAGTAACTAGTCATTTTCACATTTCAATGTACAGGTCAAGCCACATGTCTCGGCCCTTTCCAGCGTGAAATTGTCTTTTTATGTTCCTTGATTTTTTAGGGAGTTCTTTGAAATTCTGTGTCATTTTCTTACATAAAAAACTCTTTGAGCCGCATCCTTCGTTCCCACTCAGCATAAAGAGTAAAATATCAACACAGATTTATAACGAGAACAGTTTGACATTTAAAGTTTAATCGTGCAATAACACAAACTGCTTTTTCTGTAAACTTACATATTACATCTAAAAAGTATTTCACATGATTCTCTGAATCTGTTATTAGAATTTCATAAAAAGGCTATCTCAAAAAGGAGTAGTACATTCATACAGTTTAGATGTATTAGTTTACACGCTGTTTAAAAACACTTAAAATAAGTACACTGTGTTTTAAGGTGACTAGTTGGCTATATTCTGCAAGAAACCATGACAACATTATCTTAGGTAATTCATACGTTTAAAGAAAAGGCTCAATATTTCATGTAACATTATTTCCAGAACAAGAGCGATATTGATATATGACAAACGTTTCTAGCAAATAATTTAAATAATGTTAAGCTAATTCAAAATTGATAGGGAGAAAGAAATGTCAATATTGAAACAATAACTAAACTGTTGGTTCAGAATTTATACCAAATGATTTTATTTTACAGATAATAATTATATCTTCTGTTATATTTTAGTGTCTCGTTTTCGTTGTTCAACGGACAAAATGATATTTACTGGGAGCTCGTTTATGCCAAAAATGTTCAACATAGGTATTTAAATAATATGCGTATTTTAATGGTGACTATTATGCTCGTCTTCTGGTAGCTATAGTATTTCTTTTGTTAAAATTAAAGAAATTGACTGGATTATGGCAAACTGAATACCCTTGATAAGAGTTTATTTTCTATGTTAATAGCGATTTTTATATGGAAAAGCGGAGCTGTCGTATGTTAGAAGATTAAGCGGTATCTTCTTTATTTAGAGAAGTATCTTCTCAGGATATAGTTATGTCTTGTTTATTACCGTGTTGTCATGTTGAGTTGCAATGCTATCATGTCTAATATATGTACTATTTTGTCAGAGTGGCATATTATTTTGTGATACGACCATCCTATTTTCTCAAAGCAACATGATATCATGTCCACTTAACATAGTATCTTGTCTGATTGACGTTCTTTTTTTTTTTTCTTCTTCTTTTTTTTTTTTTTTTTTTTTTTTTTGTTTTTTGTTTAACGACCATCCTATTGTCTCAAAGTGACATACTATCATGTAAAGTGTGTATATTATCTTGTCAGAGTGACGTGCTATTTTCTTAAACGATCATCCTATTTTCTCTAAGGAACATGCTATCTTGTCTAGTGTGTATACTATTATGTCTTTTAACAAAATAGTGTATCACTCTGACAAGATTGTAATGTTCACTGGACATGATACCTTGTTACTTCTAGAAAATAGGATGGTTGTTTAACAAAATAATACTTCACTCTGACAAGATAGTATGTACTCTGGACATGATAGTATGTTACTTTGAGAAAGTAGGATAGTCGTTTGACATAATAGAACGTTACTCTGACAAAATAGTAGGTTACTTTGAGAAAAAAAGATGATCGTTAGACTAAAAAGCACGTCACTCTGACAAGATAGTATATACACTGGACATGATAGCATGATACATTGAGAAAATAGGATGGTCGTTTGGCAATTTGAAAATAGTCCATCACTCTGACAAGAAAGTACTTTTTTGAGATAATACGATGGTCGTTTTACAATATACTACGTCAGTCTGAAAAGAGAGTAAATGCACTGGCCATGATAGCATAGGATTGTCTTTAAATAAAATAGTACGCCACTCTGACAAGATTTTATATACAATGGACATGGTTGCATGTTCATTTGTGAAAATATGATGGCCGTTTAATAAAATAGTACGCCACTATGTCCACTGGGCATTATAACAGGTTGTTTTAAGAAAATAGGATGGTCGTCACTCTGACAAAAATAGTACATACGTTAGACATGATAGCATTGCAAGTCAACATGATAATGCAGTAATTAACAAGACATAACAGGATCTTGGGAAGATACTATTCTAAATAAATATTTATCTAACATAAAACAGCTCCAGAGTTCCATATTTATCACTTGACGTTCGGATTATATTGATACATAAAATTTTTACACCCCTTTTCTGTTCTTCAACAGCTTTAACACATTATTGAGTATACTATAATTACCAACAATGTTCACCTTTCTATGTTTTACCTTCAGTCTGTCTTGCTTTCTTTTTGGCTGCGCTTAGAACCACAGGTATGTAGTGACAATTTGAAAATAACCATAATATTGTTCAAATTACCGCAGAAATTGATAATAACTGTAATACCACTAATTTAAGCATTGAAAATATATACTTCGTAGTGATAGTTTCAAAATTTACAACTTGATAACTGAAGAAAATTAAGCAGATCTACGATGATGCGCATTTTCTCACAAACTATATGATACTGTCTACACCCTCTAAAAGTTTGCCATATTGATTTCGTTGATGAGCGTGATGAAATGTGATCACCCTGAATTTTTATTTCAAACATCAACTTCAGAACTACTTTATATGTATAGTATTTTCTTTCTAGCTTTCCTTATTTTCTCCACATTAAAAAATTTTGTACATGCATTGTTGTTTAAAAAAAATTCTGAAGTAACATTTCAGCTTCACTGTCGTGTTACACGTGTAGTGACGTAGATAGTTTAGAGAACTGTCAATCAAATATGACATGCGGAAGTGGACAGGTAGGTAGTTGTATAAAAGTCTGTTCTGTTACAAAATAATGTAACACATAAAAACTTTAAATTACATTGATTGAAACGATAAATGCATGCTTATGACTATTACAAAAGATGAACATATTTCAAAGATATTGCATTGCGCAGAGCTTCAGTGTAAATCGAAATATTGCACTGAGTGAACATCGGATGCAATATTTTCGAATAATGTTAAATCTGACTAACTATGAACAAGCTATAATAATTAGGCTTCAAAGGAATAAAACATCCAGTAACGGGTCATAACTTTGTCCCGAATGACAAAAATTAAAAGCTAAACACAATGGAAATTTTAAATGTAATATCATAAAGCAGTCTGAAAGAAATACATGTAGTGATTACTGTAATTCCTATGCTACAATATCATATTTTCATTTTTACAGTCATGTTTCACACGATCCGAAACAATAGGACAAAATCAGACATTTACGATGGGATGTACAGACGATGAGGTAGCGTATTTACACTTTTACTTCCTGGCCGTAACATAATAATATCAATATGTGTAGTAACTTTGAACATACAAAAATCATTTAACTGAACGAAACATCAAATGCATAGAACAAACATATATTTTGATTTATGAACATGGATAAAAAAGGTCATGTTTACATTTATGTTAAGTGAAGTGTAAAAATTCAAAACCTGATCACTGACAAATAGATATTATAAATGTCAAAATGAAATTTAAAAGAAGTTAATTTAACCAATTATTTATATGTTATAGAATTGTGACAATATACCTCCAACACTTTCGGCCGAACAGTGTTACGAGTGCTGCGGAACTGAAAAGTGTAACGATCTCCTGTGTCAACAGGAAACACGTACGTTGATTTCAAATAACAAGAAAAAAATTAAATGTGTTTTATTTACCTTTGGCATGTGATACGAATTTGTAATACTGACATTGTGAAACACTTGAACAGATAATGAAACTCGACCGACGAACGAATCAACTATTTATTAATTTATGTAAATGTTGATAAAAGATGTGTGCAAGAAACTGAAAGCAGGAAACTATTTGAAGATATTTGTGTGCATATTAAAATTATTTTTTGAATTCTCACATCGACGTAATTAGATATCGGCATTTAAAGGCATGGGGTGTAGATTTTAAGTTATGTCATTCATTCCGATGACAAAGTGCTAAAACGAAATACGTGAGAAAATCGAAAAACAAGTGTCTACTGAGTTTAATTTTGCTGTCTTTAATAGGAAATTTGGACATCTAGTATGACGGTATTTTTGCGAGAATTTATCACATGAAATCTATATTTCGGTAATAGTTAAATCTTCTAAAAATCGTCGCGTAAGTTTTTACATATACGGTAGATATGGCATGTTGTAGTTTAAAAACCTTTACAAAATTCAGCATATAATATACAAAATGTGTAGTCATACAACTTGTATCAGGTTACTATCTTCTAGTTCATCGTTTATCTTGTATCTAACTATTCTAAAATATGTTATACCACTTGTATAAGTTAAAGGTACATTAAATCCTTCATACAGTTGATGTAAAATAAGATGAACATGTTTATGTGTATTAACAGTACCATGCATTAGATTTAAAACAGTACACCCTGTATACATGTATACATTCATGTAGATAAGCACAGTATAAATGTGTACCGCCATTAAAACTGTTGTTTTTTACAATCATTTGTTATTGCATGACATCCAGTTATGAAAGTACCTTGATTCATTTAAACTTGACTACAATATTTTACCGTTAAAGCTTCTTTTTCTTTGGACCTACTTTGCGGTGCATGGTTGGGGTGTTTTGTGCCTCCTGGAAATCACCCTTATATTTTATCTCTTATATTTAGTAAAGTTAATTTTTATACAACATATATTTGAGCTAATAATGTAGTGTAAGATGTCTATTGGAAATCTTTATGTTTCTGCGACTTATATATATTTTTTATCAAGCCATTACCAGACTTTAATTTAAAATATTTCCCATTTAAAATTTTCCTTAGATTTCCCAGATGTTGTACCTTCCGATTCCATTTTTTTTTATTTGTGAATATAGCTGTTATGCTTATTATTGCGGGATTGCTTTTGCTTATTGGAAGGTTGATGAAATGCTTAGTTAATGAGTAGGCCAGGTATGTACTTACATTAATGATATCAGATCACTGTCAGAATGTTAATAATAGACACTTTTGCACTCAGATATTTTAAGTATATTGACGAAATACCCAATTGTTTAAAATGTTTTTCAATCACAATTAAGGAGCGATTAAAACTAGTCATTTTCGTCAAGATTATGTAACAACATCTTATTCTTAACCATCTGGTACCAAGACACCTACTTCGATTTTTCTTATTAGATCATTATTCCTACTTTAATTTTTTAGTTAGCTTTCATTAAATTTATCAGTGCTAGAAACTACCTGTATTTTTTTTCTACTCGTCATTTATTTTAAATATCATGTCGTTTCATTAAATTCTATCTTGCAAGAAAAGACAAAAGATCATTAATATGTCAGTTCATCCATTCATATTTGAGCCGTGCCATGAGAAAACAAACATAGTTGGTTTGCGACCAGCAAGGATCCAGACCAGCCTGCGCATCCGCAGTCTGGTCAGGATCCATGCTGTTCGCTAACGGTTTTTCTAATTGCAAAAGGCTTTGAAAGCGAACAGCATGGATCCTGACCAGACTGCGCGGATGCGCAGGTTGGTCTGGATCCTTGCTGGTCGCAAACCCACTATGTTGGTTTTCTCATGGCACGGCTCATTTTATCTTTATAGACTTAAGAATTGATTTTGTTTCTTTATCTAACACTACATAATCAAATATCAGCGTCATCATACTGTACTAAGATGACTGAACTGGTGGATACTTTAGTTAGTGTTTACGTTTCTTGAAATGAGCCGCGCCATGTGAAAACCAATATAGTACGTTTGCCACCAGCGTGGATCTAGACCAGCCTGCGCATTCGCGCAGTCTTGTCACGATCCATGCTGCAATGAGAGAATCCATGCTGGTCGCAAACGCACTATGTTGGTTTTCTCTTAGTGCGGCTCAAATATTCTGTGGAATATCTGTGACTCATTACTTTTCAGCAAGAGCAAGAACTAGTTTCTGTGTGCCTGTGAATTGATGTGTTAACTGGTAGTCATCTTCAAAATTAACCATATGTACTCATCACCTTTTCACACAAAAAACAACAAAAAACAAAAACACATCATTTGTTGTGATCAGAACACAAAAATTCGGATTAGTACATACGCTGCGCACTAATCTGTAGTATATGAAATGTAAGAATACTACTTAGTTCTTTATATCACGATGCCATGAAATTGTTTATTTACAGTTCCAGTATAACTCGTATTACTATAGAATGCTAATGTATATTTTAGCTACACGTAATTGACATGTACTTGGCCTAATTGCAGCTGTACCCTGCGTGGACACGTACGAAAACTGTGACATGTTGGACTATTTGTTTGACGTATGTGATGATATACATGATGCTAAATTTGTCTGCTGAAAATCCTGTGACCTGTGTTTGTTAGGTATATAGAACTGAGATGTGTATTTTTATATTTGTATCGTTTGTTGTTGTTTTTTAATAAAAAAAAACGGTGTAGATAATATTCCATTAATATATAAAGAGATTGGCATATAAGATTCTAAAACTAATATGAATTTTTTATTTTTTCCGTCTATACAGATTGCCTTAAGCCTATATTATCACCCTGCATTTGAAACTAAATCATAATAACATCAGTAACACCTAGAGTAGACATTAATACAAACTTAACTACAGAGACATAAGTTTCACCTAGACTATGTAACTTTAAACTTCTACAGTGCTCCCTTGTTCTGTGTATAATTTAAAGACATGTCCTGATAACCAATTATCTTGTTTGGAGATGTTAAAAGTTATTGCTTTGTTTCACTACATGTGTCCTGTAGTTGATGGTAACTGGGCTGACTGGTCCTCTTGGTCATCGTGTGATGTGACATGTGGGTAAGGAAAACATACAAGAACACGAACATGTACCAAACCAGCACCTGCGTACTGGGGACTGGACTGCGAAGGAACGATACTGATATAAAGCAATGCGTCAGACCTTTATGTCCCGGTGCGTAACTGCATGTGTTGTAATATTGTTTGAAAATTAAATTTGTTCTACATATGTTTTATAGCAGTCTTTTTTATACATAATTGCATATCCAGATTGCAATCTTTCGTACACATGTTTCAGATTTTACCATTAAAATCAATCAAATGGTCTCAAACAATCATCCTAAATTAAATTTTACAAAGGAAGTTACTGTTCTCATATTTTGCAAATTAGATGAAATGACTGTGCCCTTTCCAAATTAAATAGTTATACTTATTACATAATTACTCGTTTCTATTCCCCGTTAAGTTACTCTGGTACCGGAAACGTCAATATTTTTCCATACACTGACGCCTGAATTTCATATCGGGTGCGTGACGTAATTCAGTGTGTGTTGTTGCACTTTTTTTTCTATTTAGTTCAGTATTTTCAGTCCTATTCAGGCTATTGAACAAGTTTATGGTATTTACATTATATTTATATGTGTAGATGCGTATGTAATAAAAAGGTTATTATCTTTGCATCGGGAAATATGCACTCGTTCTTCAGCGGAAGAATATTGCGCTCCTAAAGTCGCGCAATATTTCCACTGAAGAACTCGTGCATATTTCCCGATACAAAGCTAATAACCTATAAATATACTGTTTTCTTATTTCTGATAATTTTAGATAATACGCTTCAGAAAACAAAATCAAGAGTGAGAGAGATATTTATGGACTCCTTGTACGAATGTTTTTGCGTTCCAGTATTAAAATCTGGAAGTCCTTATTGCAATGTTATGAAGGCGTCACCTTCACGGCAGTTGACCATATTAAAGAACCAGATATATAAAACACAACATTAAAATTTCATTGTCCATTTTCCCGAATTCGTGTGAGTAAAAAAACTTTCAAGACTCGTTTTTCAGAGCATGGAGGCTGGACCGACTGGACAGACTGGGGAACATGTTCAGTAACTTGCGGAATAGGTGTACAGAAAAGGCACCGTACATGTACCAATCCATCACCGTTAAGGTATGGCGACCACTGTTTTGGGGACACAATGGACGTAAACATATGTGTGAAAGATCCATGCGAAGGTAACTTTTGTTTCTGCATTTATATTTAAAATGGGAATTACATTTTATATACAGAGATATTGAAGCGGAAGAACACAGTAGAAAACTATAGCTGTTGAATCAAATCGGACTGCGAACGACATAGTTTAATAGTAATTGAGTGTTTAATTCAAAAAAAAACTTGGACAAAATCGATTTTGTTGTCACTGCATTTTCGCTCCCTTAAAGTAAGCTTCTCCCTGTCATATCTTAATCTTCCAACGAAATTTCCGGCTATAGTTAGATAATTTGAATTTGATGACTATATGCCTTACTCGACAAGCTACAGTAAATTCAGGGTTTTTACGACTTTAAGACGCTCACTTGCAAGTTGTAAGCAGAGTTACGGTTCTTTAATTCACGTGAAGTTGATTATGGCGACAACTTCTTTTTACACGAGCATGGTAGCTGCAAAAAGCAAAGACAGTATCCCATCAGACATTACAACAAATTCTAAAGCTCTTGAGTTGCCCGTTCGGGATGAAAAACAGCTTACGAAATTGCTGAAACATTCGGGGTAGGCAAAACACCAATTTAAAATCTTCGAAATATAAACTAGAGGTGATACACATGCCTTAATTTGAAAATAGTGTTATCAGTGAAAGAAAACGATGGCGTGGCAAATGTTTAAATCCTGCAGTAGTTTACCTATTTTGTATCTTAATAAGAAAATGCTTTTTTCAATGCATCTGAAAGTAAGCTAGACAGTTGTTATACGAAACACACTGTTTTGTTACCTCGTTGAATTTGTTAATAAACTTACCTGCTTAATTTCCAGTCAATAACATAATGATAGACAACATTAGTATTTGAAAACGTGTGCATTTTATATCTTTGAAAGAGTTCAAAATTGAATGAAATTAGTCAACATGTATAATCCGCTGAAACAAAGTCGACAGAATATCATTATTAAAAGTTTCGACCGTTACATAACAGAATTACTGTTGAAAAGCGGCGTTAAACCCAAAACAAACACACAAAGAAACAAACAAACGAAACTGTCAAATCTTTACACCCGCGTTCTTAAATTAACAAATTTGTTGTTTATGCTATTTCGTATAATTTACAAGCTTTACAAAACTGTCAAATATGTACACCCGCGTTCTTAAATTAACACATATGTTGTTTATGCTAGTTCGTATAATTTACAAGCTTTACAATTATTTTGTCCTTCCCCGGTATTCTGTGTTTTTGACTGATAACAAATATTGCACATATTAAAGAACTGACATATTACTCAATGATTATCTGAATTAACCAAACAACTATTAATGGCAAAGCTATATAATCACCTAACTTTAGTGAAATGTTTGATTTCTTTATATCTTTCATTTTCAGCTGTAGACGGAGGATGGACAGAATGGGGTGGATGGGGTAATTGCAGTGCGTCTTGTGATTGGGGTTTGCGTAAACGCTCAAGGTCGTGTACAAACCCTTGTCCGGATCCATATGGAAAATACTGCGACGGTGATTCAAGTGATGTGGAAATATGTTATAGAAAAGCCTGTCATAAGTATATAAGACCTGGACGTATGTCGGCTTTAGGAATTTTTCCGTGTAAGTGCAGATGGTAGCCTACAGCTCGAGGGTAATTGTAACAGCGGTAACGAGGCTCTAACGAGAAAACTTAAACGGTTACTCGAGACCGTATATCTTCATCTGTGTCTACGACATGAGACAGATTGTTTCTTACAAACCGTTTTATACAAATAATAGAAGAAAATTACTTTCTTTACAGTACTATTTCTCATAGACGCTCATTTAAAGAAAACGCTGACAATGTACGATCGTAAACAGAGAGACGTCATCATTTGAAAAGTGAAAATCAACATTAGAATCATCGTAGTAACTGAAGCGTTACTTCATGTATTTCTAGTAAAATTTAAAACTGAGATATTGACTATAAGAAACAAAGTGTATCAATGTACAGTCAAACCTGTCTACAAAGACCACCTTTGGGAGAGCCAAAACGTGGTCTTTATTGGGAAGTGGTCTTTATTCACAGGTTAGAATACACTGTAAATGTTAAAATGTGAAACAAAACATGTGGTCTTTAGAGTCAGGTGGTCTCTGTTCAGAGGTGGTCTTTATAACACAGGTTTGACCGTATTTGGTATTTATCCAGCCTTACAGAAAACGTTAAAACAAATATAATGACACGAGTTTACTGCATGAATTTAGTTTCTCTTGACGACGTTTACAGCACGGGATTTATCTTTTTTTCCCGCGATGTGAAATGGAATTTTCCATTATCGATAAAAAGAAACTCCAGTCCATTGTGCACGAAACCGGTCCGCTCTGCAAGATTAAGCCTAATTTAGTGTAGGAAAAGCAAATCATGTCACACGATTTATTTATATTCATTTAAAGGATGACCATGAGTAACAGGGGAGTGCAAGGAATGGTTAGCATCTTAGCATATGTCTTAATACTATGTCTTATTGACGTGTACTTATTAAGATATCATTATCATGGTTATCCTGGATGTAAAGAGTATTGAATAGTAAGTAGCAGTATGAGCCTATTTGATGCATACGTCTAAATTAAATTTTCATTTAGAGTTAACTTCCTGTCAGTTGTAAGAATTATGTGTTTGAGAAATGAAACCAGAAACAGGCATTAGTTTGTGTTATTCAGACGATTTATTTTTCTTCCGAATATTTTGACAGTTGAATAAAAAAAAATCAATATAGTTCTAAAACATTAAATGGACAACTTGGACTTGTTTCTTACACAAAGATCTTAAAGCGACTAATCCACTGATTGTAGTGTCAGATTTTAAAAAGTCAAACTTTTGCTATATTCACCTATAGATATCCTGAATATTTGATGTTCTAGAAATGTTTTTTTCCCCCATCAAATTCTGTTGACAATAGCTGTTTTCCAAATAAAATTTAATTTAAGATAAAAAACATTCGTCTACAATTTCTGATAAGAGTTTCCCGGTTTATAAAAAAAGCAAATATCACTTGATTATCAATACAGCGCCGCACGCTATTGTGACGTTTTGAAATACAAAACAAACAAAACTGTAACATAAAATGAAGTCAGTACACTTAGACACGTAATTATGTCTAAATACACTCTACGTTTAATATGGTCTAATGTTTTAAAGCTTTCCTTTACTATTTTTAAAGTTAGTTTTATTAATCCCCCGCCACAAGTGGTGGGCGTAATAGGAATGGTCTCCGTCCGTCCTTCCGTCCTTCCATCTTCCGTGCTTCCGTCCTTCCGTAACATTTTGTGTTTGCTCTATATCTCCTAAACCCCTTGAAGGATTTTCATGGAACTTGGGTCAAATGATAACCTCATCAAGACGATGTGCAGAACTCATGAGTCAGCTATGTCGGCTCAAGGTCAAGGTCACAACTTGGGGTCAAATGTTTGAACCTTCCATTTTGTGTTCGCCCTGTATCTCATAAACCCCTTGAAGGATAATCATGAAACTTAGATCAGATGATCTTCTCATCAAAACAATGTGCAGAACTTATGAGTCAGCCATGTCGGCTCAAGGTCAAGGTCACAACTTTGGGTCAAATGTTTGAGCCTTCCATTTTGTGTCCGCTCTGTATCTCCTAAACGCCTTGAAGGATTTTCATCCAACTTGGGTCAAATGATCACCTCATCAAGGCAATGTGCAGAACTTATGAGTAAGCCATGTTTGCTTTAGGTCAAGGTCACAACTCTGGGTCAAATGTTCGAGCCTTCCATTTTGTGTCCGCTCTGTATCTCCCAATCCCCTTGAAGGATTCATATGAATCCTGGGTCAAATGAACACCTATCAAAGACGATGTGTAGAACTCATGAGTCAGTCATGCCAGCTCAAGGTCAAGATCGCAATTTGGGGTCAAAAGTTTGAGCCTTCCATTTTGTGTCAACTCTGTATCTCCTAAACCCCTTGAAGGATTTTCATCCAACTTGGGTCAAATGATCACCTCATCAAGAACTCATGAGTCAGCCATGTCAACTCAAGGTGAAGGCCACAACTCAAGGTCAAAGGTTTGAGCTCTGTATCTCCTTAACTCATTAAAGGATTTTCATGAAACCTGGGTCAAATAATCACCTCATCAAGACGATGTGCAGAATTTAAGGGTCAGTCATGTCAGTTCAAGGTCAAGGTCACAGCTCAACGTCAAATGTTTACCCTTTCACTATCCATAACAGTGGCGGGGATTGGCTGTCTTTTAGACTACCTTGTAAGTTTTATAACAATTTTACACTTATCTTAATAAAAGCATTACCCGGCCATAATTCTAGGATTGATTGATTTATAGATACTACCATTTTTTTAAGAAAATATAAAAAAAATAATTAGAAACCAGAGAAGAACAAACTTACACAAAGTATGTGATGCAAACTGAAAAAATGGGCATCGAACTTCGTTTCAAGAAAAGGTATAATCCGAATACCGTAACCACTCGGCCAACGAAGAATCACTTACTAAATCGTAAACTTAATGTGTTGACTTGAGTTTATGTTATTGTTTTGTTTTCACTGCAAAACCCCATAATACTGTGCGCTACCTATAGTTCGGTTTGGAGGTGAGCGATGTTTGTGTATTTTTAATAACTGAACGGCCCTTTATTTAGGTAATGTTATTCAGTACGATAGTGGTTCTTACCTAAATAAGGCAAAGTAAATCATAAATCATACTGACTTCCCAAATCGGTAGACGACTATATAAATGAAACCATCAAACTACACGCGAACTGTTGGTTTGCTGCCCATGATAACGTCTAAAAATTATGTCGCCTCTCGTTCTATATGTATCAATGTTTACAAAATAAAGCGTTGTAACGGTTTATAAAAGTTCATGAGAAAAACTGCAAAAAATCGAATCTGAAAACTATCAACTGGTCAACCATTATGTTTCATGTAAATATAAGAAACACTGGCGGCATTTTGCCATTCGGTGATAAATGTTTTAAAAATTACAAATCACAATGTGTGGGTTAGTTGCTTTAACATGTCTTTGTTTGTAGCGTACTCGTTTTTTTTTTAACTTGAATATAATCCTGCTCCTTTTGTTGACAATATATACTGTCCCACTTAAACCAAATTGATATTCAACAATTTAGTAAGGGCATCTCCGGCGCCATGCTAAGTAATACTGTCTAATGGTTAAGGTGTCCACTGCTAAAACTGGAGCTCACAGGTTCGAGCCCCACTAGGGTGTCGACCATGCCTTCTCATATGACACCTGTTCTGGTTTTCCAGGAGACGGACTCAAGTGTGATAAACAATAATCCATTTTGAATCTTTTCTATTTCTGTTTTGTTTTAGATACTGTTTCGGATACAAGTGTTACATTCAACGCCTACAATATCACAGACATAACGCCAACACCAGGTCAGTCATTTGTCTTTTCAAATGCACTCGTAAACGAGGGAGGTGCTTACAACTGCTCGTCGGGTATATTTGTAGCTCCAAGAAGTGGGATGTACATATTCAATGCCCAAATATGCACTGAGGCTCATCGAAACTTTCAGTTGCATATCATGTTTGGAAATGTGTCATATGCATCCGTGTATGGCTATAACCGGTAATGGATGTGACTGTCCTTTCACGCAAGCTGGTACGAAACTAGAAAAAAATCAACAGGTTTCAGTTAAATCGGTTGAATGGTTTGGAAAAATGTGTGTGGGTCGATTTTACAAGAATTTCTTCTCAGGTTTTTGGTTCATGAGTAAATATTTCACTGATTATAAAATTGTCAAAAAATACACCAAACCCAAGTTGCTGTTAAAGCTCATTGAACGATCAGTACACATGTCTTTGAACAACAGCTTATATACATCCGTATGTTTGATATATTTCACGTTTGTCTATTTCATCTATTAATAACCTGATCCAGGAAATGGAGAGAGCAAATACTTAATATAGATGTTTATACTGAGTCATATTCTTTATGTTTATATGTTTAAATGCAATTTTACTTCAAGTGTTTTTTTTTATGAAATATTGTATTGTTAATGTTGTATATAGTATATCTCTCTCTCCGTCCGCCAATATGTTCGGAAGAACTTTCTTTTTGTTTCAAGATGTAAAGGTTTACTTTCAAGATATTTCAGCGGATTCCGTTCGTCATTCCATGTCCTGTTTTCAAAAGTGTCCCAAATGCTTTACTCATTTTGAAGCATTTTCGGATTTTGCTAAATGTAGGGTACACACCTTTTATATGTTGCAAACAATGTAAGAAAAAAAACTTAAAAATTCACATCAGTTTATAACTCACATAAATCTCACAAATGTTTACATCATTTTACAATTTTCTGTTGGGAGCATCTCGTTTACGACTATATCCAGCCAAACTATAATTACAATTAGAGATTGCTTACATTATAAAATCTATTGTAGGCTCTTTCAGGTTAACTTAAATTAGCATGATTTGGTATGCATATGATTCCCTCTTACCCGGAGCACTTTTATCAGTTTTAGATTCCTGGCTGGTCTTTGGTTTTGAGTTAACTAAAAAAAAAATTCGGCTCTTGCAAACTGTTGAAAAGGAATCTTAGCTTACCCAATATTCTGCTGAATTATTCACCTGAGGAAACGTTTGAAATTACATATAACTGTCAATTACATATTACAAGTATCAATTTTGCTTCAGATTTTTTTAAATGGTTACTTCTCGATGTTTTTACAGAGACTATGATCAAACATATTCATGGCTGATAAATAAGTATACAAAGATATCATTTCACACTGAAAAATGGATTTGAACTGTTCATTTATTATACCAAAAAGGTGTTTCTGCAGTATAAATATTATTCTAATACTTTGGTATTGCGTACTGCGTACGCTAATTATTACATTCACAATTGTCCTTCTGTATGTACGAGCAAACATGTAGATAATACTCATCAACTCACTACTTTATATTTAACCATACAGTTTCCTAATTACAATATCATTCATATACTGTCGTAACCGTATTCATCATAATTGAGCCGCGCCATGAGAAAACCAACATAGTGCCTTTGCGACCAGCATGGATCCAGACCAGCCTGCGCATCTACGCAGTCTGGTCAGGATCCATGCTGTTTGCTAACGGTTTCTCTAACTGCAATAGGCTTTGAAAGCGAACAACGTAACATGGATGCGCAGGCTGGTCTGGATCGATGCTTGTCGTAAAGTCATTAATATGTTTGTTTTCTCACGGCGCGGCTCATATTATTTCATCTATCAAACGTAATCATCTCATTCCTAAGAGAATATATAAGCTTAGACCTTTAATAACATGTCATTATACATGTGCACTATTATCCTGAATTAATGCTACGGGGGCTATGCAACTTACACTTGTGCATAAATATTATTAATCATTGTTTCTCTCACCTAAACACACCTGATAATTTGTTTCAGTTAAAACAAATAAAGTGACGCTGCCAATTTCGGATCAAGATATATCAAAGTGTTTAAAAATTCTAAACAAAACCCTTAACACATGGCGGGAATTTTTCTACCAGGTAAACAATTGTATGTCGAGATCTTAGTATCAAATACCATTGTAACATATGTGACTCTTGTTTCTTCAATTTCAAGCTACATAAACATGTTTGATAACCATTGTTTATTTTTCTTTTATAACATAGCTTTGTATCTTTACAGGATTATCTTTCTTTGCCTTCAGTGTGATCATAAAATGGTTATTACACTACTTCTACAGTACTCCTAATAATAAATATCAAATCTATATATATCATAAATAAATCATTAATGTAAATATAATGATAGAAATAGTTATCATTACCACCAGTCTATTCACTGTCAATAGCAATGAATATATGCAACAATTAAAAGTTGATTTTTTTTATTTTACTTCACGAAATTATAATGAGAAAGAAAAGAAGTAGTATTCTTTTCAGTTTTAATTCGTTATAAATCTTAATACAAGATTCAAAGCGAAATAACAACACCCCATTCTAAGATAAAATCATTGATATGAATAAAAGCTCTATGAGGAAGTGTTTGTCTTTTGTTATGTTTTATACAATTAGGATATAATGGCGAGTTGTCCAGTTAAACCCAAAATCTAGCCAGATTTTGAGACCGGATCAGAAGGAGACTACAGAAGATCTAAGAACAACCTAGATTGTTTTTCGCGGTATTGTGCTTTTACTTTCTTGCCATTGGTGTAAATGATAGACACACAGCAGAGTACACAAGGAAATTCATTGATGCAAGCATCAAAGACGCCGCCAAGTGTTGTGTCTGAAGTACATTTTTTGCAATATGAGAAATCACCTAATCATTACTTTATTAGTCTGACTGGCTACAAGTTATCAACATTAGCACATAAAACAATATATGTTATAAACTGTTTAAACATGAAGAATAAACATGATAGAAAAGTTTTACCATGCAATACAAATCCTCTACCTGCAATGACATTAACATTCCGAGTAGGTGGTCCCTTTACATACAAAATTAAAGTAATTATTTCACTAACTAAGGTCACCTCCTGTGAAAAGTTCTTATATGCAGGAGAGTGTTTATGAAGTTTCACAGAAATGCAGTTTGTTGGGAAATGAGGAAATGTTGAAATTATTTCAAAGTTGTGGTTCACAGAAACCATTATTTTTATTATCATGTAATGTAATGCGTGTTTTCTATTTACTGATGAAGTTTTATGGCCTTAGTCACCTACATTATAGATTTCAGAATGCAGATTATACACAGCAATTTACTGTTTCCGTTGCCAAAAACAACCAAACATTTTGTCCAGGAAAAGAATTATATAACATAAATAATCTCTATATTGCCCCTATTCACAAAGCATGAATCTTTCTTATATACTTTTGAATATCATAGAATTCATTTTTTCGGACGAACGATAAACTTGAAGTCCTCGTTGAACTGTAAGGTTACTAGGAGTATGTCAGTGTCTAGATTCAAATCTAATATTACAAGAAATTTAGCAAGCATAATAACCCGCTGCCAAAGTGTAGAAAATATTTCAATGGACAAATACAAAAACTATCTATTAAATTAAAAAGAAAAAGAAAAAAAGAAGCAAGTAACAAGATATAATAAAACCAGAGCAATTGACTAGTCATATAAGACCAATGAACATATAAATTCAACAAGGAATTCTATTTTAAAGTCACTGATGCTTTGATAAGTTATGGTCCCATGCCTTTTGATATTTCGATCTAACCACATTTAAAGAAGTATTAACTTGTCACTAACAAATTCAGCCAAATGCTCTTTAGCCTATTGCACACCTTAGTTGACAGTGTATATCTGTAAACAATGAGTAGATCTATATGACACATAAGCAAAAAAAAAAAGAAAAAAGGAAGAAAAAAAAACAAACAAAAAAACAAATAGAAATAGGAATTTGCTAAAGTGTGCGCATTCTGAAATTACATCATTGTACCTATCAACAAAGAAAATAAGACAAAAGGTTAAAAATAAGTTAACAGCGGCACTTCCTTCGTTCATTTCAACATATCTATGCTTATTGATTCCTTTATTTACTTTGTAAATACGTTTTTTTTCCAAGGAATTTTTATGCAGACAAATTGTAATTTTTTTTAATATTCTCTTCGAAGTTTACTGCAAGATTATTGTAAAATACACGAACGCTCCCTTGTCCAGGCGATTCACGCGTTACAGTATATGGTATATCAGCTCTGTGGTGTATTCTATTTATAGAAATTTTTGACGAAATTGTAAATAAAAAAATATGTTCTGCTCTACAAATAAGGAGAGGAAAGACAGATAGCATTGTTTTAAATCACATAATAAGTTGCATTACATACATTTTTTATGTTTTCTTTTTGCCATTTTTTTGTTTATTCACTAAAAATATTGTGCAATATCGTTGATCCTTCTACAAACTATTCACTGTGTTCAGTTTATCACTCCGAAACTATTCATTACCATCTTTACAGGGTCCGAAATAAAAGTGTATCCCATATACTCGACACCGCCTTCAGGGCGGCGTCGAATGAAAGACGAGCGATATCTTTATTCATAAATAGATATCTTCACGTGTTCTTAATGCACGATTGAACAGGTTCGCATTGTGAATAAACTATACTCTCTAAAACTGTAATTACAGTAGTGTACAAAACAAAATGGGAAAAAAATTCTTACTTGTAACTTAAATGAATGGTGGTAATATCTGATATATCCAGTACCAAAATCTGCAATGATTTTTTATCTTTAAATGTAGAATTTATATAGTCAGGATAAAAAATATCAAAAGTGAATAATTGGACTTGCGCATGCGGCTTCTCGAAATTTAAACAGGAAGGGCTTTGGTCCCTAAAACCTATAGCATTCTGCAAATGTAAGTACTCGATAACAATGTGCATAACGTGTTTTAAACCAGTTTGTGAAATGTTAACAATAAAGACAGATAATGGGGCTATCTACGTTATTTCAATGAAAAAGCTCGCCCTTTTAGCTCATTAGGGAGAGCAAAGATTTATTAATCGTGGGTAGTGGTAGTGTGGATGCATATGTTCTTCCTGACGATCTGGCACAAGACAATGTGTCTGAAATTATTTAGTCTGAATTCATTTCACATGAATGCCACATAACCCTTAACATTTTGTCATTGATTTCATTCCAAATATAACGCATATATCTGGCTCCAGGTGTTTCAGTCTGCATAAAAGTAACATATTTCCTACTAAAATGTGTATCCTTTTAAACATATCTCTTTCAGACTTTGCTTAGACAAAATCCATTTTTTTTCATAGTATCATTAAAATTCCGTTCGAATTCCAAAAAGTTACTAAATCTGCAGGAAATTAAGTATCATTTTTTATCTTATTTCTTAATTAGAAAGAAATTTGCGAAACATTCTGATATGGATTTAAAGAATCAAATAGTGGGAATATTGCTAAATGACATTTATCATAAAGGTTCGCTAAGAAACATCTGCACAGTGTCATTCTTCGTTATTTTTATTTATTTTTGTGGTGGTAGGTGTGTGTTTAAATCACACCGACACAATAATAGGTCATATGGAGACTTTCAGACTTTTCAAGACTCCATGTGCCCCTCTGGGCATTATTTCATCACGGACGGATAGATATTAATCATAATCAAACACGTCGATTAATATATTCGCAGGAAAACCCTTAGTGATGAAAATCGGAGAGCATAAGGAAAATCGATTAATCGGATATAATCGGAAGGCCTTCTGAGCGATTAATTGGAAAATAATCGGACTTAAACACTGAACCTACTGAAACTTACTGACCATAACCTCACTTGACTAACTACATGTACATGTAACTGTATTAGCAAATTAGCAGGAGTTATATAATTTGCGTAAGGAGTTATAGCCCTTGTATGCAGATATCAAGGTGGGTAATTAAAAAGTGTTACACAGATAAAAGCCATGTAAAATGTCTAATGGATTAACAAATAGACCTATGACATATCAAAGTAGGTAGCTTTTGAATATGTAAAATGAATCGGAAACGCGCACACGAACTCAGATTTCTTTTATTTTTTAAGAAATAATGCGGCATAATAATTTAAATAATTTTCACCCAAACGTCTGTCGGACAATCAGGAGTCTCTAAGAAACTGGCAATGATGAAAGACCTAAAACTAAAATCATTAATGAAATGCTATTTTGTACCTATTTTTGTTCAATCTCCGATGCCCCCCAATTTTTCTTGTGTATGAAATTACAAATTTCCAGCTGTATATTAAAAATTCTAGAAACACGATGTTGATTGAATTGTTTTCATAGTAAATCAACCCAAATTATAAAGTGGTTGGGGTACCTTTATTTGTTTACTTTTTAATAATTATCGACAAACGATACACCGCATTTTTTCTCAATGCTGCACCTTCACAGATCTTGTAGAATCCAAAGTTCTTCCACGTTGTCTGGTGATATTGTTTTGCCCAGATATGGGAATATATCTTGGATTGCATTTTATTATTTTGATCGTACGAAACATGATTTGCCTCCATTTTGAAGAGTGGAAAAGAAATGAACCTAAAAATGAAATACCACCAAAAGACGCGTAACTCCCGAATGGGCTTTAAACTCGCCAAAGCGTCAAACTATGCAAGTTCATAATCGATGTTGGCGACTTTGGCTCTTTAAGCTGTCGGCGACAATTTGAAGATCACTACTCCCAGTGCCTGATATTTGTAACAAAGCACTCGATCTGTCCTTTAACCATTACATATATAACCGCTTGAAATTATAATTCGGAATGAAATCTTTCTGCTTAAGCGAAACAAAATGTTTGATATTTCCCTGCCTATTAAAATTAGTACAAATATTTTGATTATGTGAATGGCAAGTTACAATGGATTTAAGTACAGGAAAACTCAAAACTTGATAGATGCTATCATATTACCCCTATATTTGACGAGATTGTTTTGAAACGGATGAAGTTTGCTCTAAAACTTCAATTTTCTACGTTCAGACGTGTCATTCAATGCAACCTACCAAATTACAAGACGCCTTCGACTGAAACTTAATTCTATAGTGCCATGCTCCTGGCCACTTTTTGGCCATATTATAAATGACACTCATATTTTATTAATATACGTCTGTAATCTACATGAAAAGACAAATATGCCCCAGGCTTAAAGACGTTTATTTCAAGGCTTTGACTAGCAGCCTTTCAGCATTCATGTCCCAAAAGAACGAATTGACCGTTACATGACATCGGTAACAATGCATCATGGTATATATACATCATTTACTGAAATATTTGCAATTCCTCACCTAGGAAATAACAATATTATGAAACATCTTTAAATATTGGAACTCAACTTTAAGAATGATATTCAATTAGAATTTAAATTGACACCATATCACGCGAGAAGGTACCAAACGAAACGGAATACATTTTTCGATCCATCTTTTTCAATTCGATTTAAAATTTTAATAATATAAACTGAAAATTTAAAAAAGAATAGACTAAAATTAGAACCATTGCGTGTTTTAATTATTTTCACTGGTTACGTTTTGTTTTAATATTGTTGTGGTAATGACCAAAATGAAATAATTATATATCAACGCGATAAATAAAATAGAATAATTACATATCAACCTGATTCAAGCTTTAATTATAGTTTAGAATTTGTTAAGTTTCAGTGAAAATAGACCTGTTTTCAATGATGATGTGTAACTGCGATTTTATAGTACTTTTGACATGTTCCGCTGCAGGTAATTCTTTTATAGTTTTTTAACAAATTTAATGTTACTATAATTAAGACCTGTCAGATGGTTTTGGTTTTGTTTGACTAGACTTCTGTAGATCTTTTAAATCCAAATCCAGTCGTTTTTTGTTGTTTATTTTTTAATTTTTTTTTTTTTTAATTTTTAAATTTCGAAATGTTTTTTTATCCCAATTTTATTTTCTTTCTTTTTTTGTGTGTGTACACTATTACCTGATATTAAGAAAACGTTCTGATATAAGTAAATTATTAAAAAGAGATTCTTCTTATTATTGCAAACAAAATGTTATCTTGGTATCAGAAAATCGTTTCATGACATTGATACATCAATTGTAATTACAACAGCAATTCCCGAATATAGATCCGTATTTCAGATATCAAGAAAAAATTCACTCGTGCAAACATTATTGGCGTGTCAACGTTTAGGAAAAAAATGTGTTTGTTAGAAAACATCGGAAAGATCGAAAAAACAGTATTTCATACCAATATTATTTAGAAAATCCTTCCGTACGATTTTTAACCCTTATGCTTGACACAATTGTTTGTGTCTTTGATACTAGTGTAAATCATGATCAGCCTGCACATCCGTAAAGGCTGATCATGATCTACACTCGTCTGTTCGCTATTCAGACAGAATAGTTTTGTTATTAAACATCCCTTTCAACATTAATTGCACCGTCCAAATTGGAAGATATACAAGATCATTATAAATTTTTAGATGGATAATGGTTGAAATTATTCAAATTCCGAAAGAAAAACATCAAGACTTTATGAAATAAGACATAAACTTTTTTTCTATCAGCATTCTATATATAGTTTAAAATTTAAAAGGTTTTCTTCTCAAAACTGCTAGCCTGATTTTAAAACAAATTCAAACAAATGCCTTTTTCTGCGTGTGATTTCGGCATGTTCCGTTCTTTACTCGAAATAATCAGTAAGTCTGTAAAAAGAGACTCGATCCAGTCGTGCAATTCATTGATATTTATTCACATCAGGAAATCAATGTATTGTTATCAAGAAAAGACTTCATGATATCAGAGGATAAGATGGATTTTGTATATAAGAAAAGGCTCAGTTTCTTTCTTGATAACATGCAAATATCTGATAACAACAAGAAAAGTTTTCTACGTCTGAAAATAAGAGATTTCTGGCTTTCAAATGATGCATTATGTCTTATAACGTCGGGTTAACAAACAAAGCAATGATCTCGCCCTTTGATTAGAGAAGGCAGAAAATTGACTTATTTCTATGTGAATCAGCTTTTTTTTGTGGTTTTCTTTTTTGGGGAGGGGGCAGGGGTAGGGGGAGCAAAATGTAGAAGCATTATATTTTAGTCATTTGACTTTGAAAGAATCTTAAACTTCTGGGCGTGTTAACTACATCGACGCTATCCGACGAGTACTTTACACATAATATTATTACAGCATTAGGCGAAGCAGGATTCACTGGATGGATCATACCAGAAACTGACAGCGCAAATGGTTCGGGAAATATTACGCTATATGAAAATCAACCTGTAGGGGCCACAGACATTAAGTTCAAAGTTAAAGAAGACCAAGACTCCGTAGGGTACAAGGTGGAAACATTAACTGACGATTTCTCTGTATGGTCTAGAGGTAGACTGATTCTGAAGACACCATTAGACTACGAAGTTATGAAAACCTATGTTTTGGAGATTAGGTACGTTACTAAAACAGAAGAAAATATGATAATTCAAAATGCGATTTTCGCATTTTCGCGTTGTTAAATTCACCGTTATAAAATCATTTGGTCTTAAAATTGTACAAGCTCGACCAGTAGCCTAAGAATGGTAGGGTAAAAAATCATATTTCACCCGTAGCTATGCCACTCGTATTGAAAATAAAAACCTTTTTCTTGATATAAACTTAAATTTTCTGTTTATTATTCAAACAAATTTTTGTAAACTTTTGTTTACATTATGAACGATCTAAATTTCAAACCAGCGCAACGACAAATTCCAGCGAAAATGGTTCTTCAGGGAGTTCCGCAACAGCCACCGTCACAGTGAACATTATTGACGTAAATAATCCACCGGCTTTTAAATCCTCCTCCTACGGAATCTGTGTTGCGGATGGGTTGGATTCAGGTTTCTTGTTTTATCACTTGTGCCATACAAATTTATTTGATTATGAAATATTTGAATACAAAAAACGTGTCAGTACTATTTATTCACGATGGACGGTTAGACGTTGGGCGTTTTAATTTCACGGGGTCACAGCCCGAGTGTAATTATTTCGAACGACGTAAAGGGCCTAGCCGCCCGAGTGTTCATACACGGTTTTTCTATTAATTATTTCGATATTTCTAGTTATATATTTTTATTGTTAAATAAATTTAGATAAAATAGAATAGAATCGTTTCGTCGCGCATACATGACGCAAAACTGTAGGTCGTCACGCTCCATTTTTTATACTCGTGGAAGTGTTTACTTTGGGGAAAAATGATAGCAAATTATTCTGCAAAGCGAATAACCAGTTCAGTATGTGTGTAAATTAATCAAGACAGTTGTGCAATGTGACATTTCGATTTAAATTTTGGAAGTTAAATATTTGACCAAATGAAAGCGCTTTTTCTAGATGCAAAAATGATGCTTAATATCACGTTGACGTGACGTCAACGTAAAATAGTTTTAATGATTTTAGCATTGCCAGTCAAATTAGAGTGACAGACACATTCTGTGTAATAATTTAAGTTCTGTTATAACTGATTTCATTCCAACATAAGTGTTTAATTTTGCAAACCATGTAATGTATACGTTAAACATTTTTGCATGATTCAGTGATATAATTATGATCAAAATATCGTTGTGCAGAAAAGAAATTTTTATTTATAGGAACGGATGTGATTCAAGCGAAGGCTACTGGAGACTCTTCTCTGATGTCATATTCGATAGCAAGTAATACGTAGTTTTTCATACTAGTTTATATCTATACTTCGAACGTGAAGGAAGTCAAACGTTGTAATATTCTGCGATAAACAACGGTGAAAATTTAACAAGGTTAACAAGGCGTTCTTATTTTTTATCGTCTGATTTATATCGGTTGATCGCTCTGACGAGAGGTTATTTACCCCTTGTCATCCGCGGCGTGCAGTCTGATCATAATCTGCAATGTTCGTCATTCAGTCATTATCTTTTATTTGTTAGCACCCCTTTTAACAGTTACTGGAACTGTCCAAATTGAGAGATTGACGAGTTCATTTTAGAAATTTAGCAGGGAGAGCTTTAAACATTCGGTCTATCACCTTCTTGGATCAGTTCCTACATATCTGAGGTCTTATCTTTACTGATTTAGTCTATTTTTTCTATCATAACATTTTGGTGATTTTAAAAAACTATTTATGCTCATTTTGTTATCCAGTATTACATTTTAATATGAAAATAAAGGATCTTTTAACCTTTAACCTGCGTAATTTCTAAAATGGACCATTCGGTTTTGGCAGTACCATTTATTTTTAGGAGGAGTGTTTACTGAAAATTTACTGACTGCATAGCGAACAGTACAGACCATGATCAGCCTGACCTTGGTCTGCACTGGCCGCAAAGGCAGAATCACTTGCCGCCAGCAGGCTTAAGTTTTATCTTTTTTAATAATTAATGCTACAATCTTTTATATTTTTTTAGCTGTATTATTATTATTATCATTATCATCATTATCATTATTTTTTACGTGAGTTAAGTAAACACGAAAATTTAAACTCCGATTGTAAGTCTTTATACAGTAGTTACTATTTCTGAGTATTTTAAATATCTAATAAATCGACATCTTGAATAAGCTGAAGTGAGTTTCTGTCGTTTAACTGAAGTTTTTTAAATGACCCTTTGCAGATGGTGATGATAACGGATATTTCGTTATAGGCAACACGACTGGTATGATCAGTGTAGCTCCAAACAAAACCCTGGATGCGTCTGTAACGAGAGGCTACGCTCTTCAGATCAAAGTCAAGGACGAAGGTGAAGATGAGTCACCGTATGACGTCACAGCAACAACCTCAGTGTTTATTGTCCTAGCGGATATGAAATGTAGCATAGCAAGCACAATTAATATCGGTGTTATGACTGTCCTTCTGACGCAAATACTTAACTTTCTGTTTTGATGAACGCGTATTACATTAAACGCCTTTTTTACCCTATTTGATATTCAAATGTATATGTGGAGTACTGAGTGCTCGGAATCCATTGCGTTGTTGTCAGTTTCTTAAATCCAGACTACATTTTTCTATTCAACCGTTGAACATTTTAGTGTTATCTTCGATAAATGATTTATAGGACTTCACCTTTGGTTCAGTAACTGAAAACTCTACGTGATATGTTATAAAATATATAATAGCAACTTTGAACTACCTATGCAGTGTTAAATAAAGCAGCAGACATCGTGCCTCTGGATACCTTCAGCATCATCTCTGCTAGATTAAGCGATGAGTACATAAGTCATTATCAATGTATCTCGAAAATAGTATAAACAGAACATTTGTTTGTTTCAGATTTTTGTTTGTTTTTATTTTCATTTAGCTCTGATTTTCAAAAGTATTTCAGTCATGTAACATCGGGCAGTTAACCTTACCACTGTTCCTGGTTTATGTAACAATACAAACCTGTTATCCGCATGTCACTGCCAACTTCCCCACATGAACCAGAGGTGAAACACCAATGATTAATTTGGATACAATGTTTCCTTTTATCAAATCTTCACAGAGAACGTACGCCCCGTCCGACAGGTGATCGAACTCTTGACACCCCGACCCGTAGAAATGCCCTCTCTCTAATTTGGCGGAAACGTCAAAAGTATTTTTCATCTAGTGAACGCTATATGTATAAGTTCACGAGTGGCTTTCATGTAAGGACACATATTTTACTTTTATTAGCTGTCTTTTCAATTGTTTAACTAAATCGTACCATTTATAACGCGCACGTCATGCGTTTACGCCTCAGGCAAAGTAAATTTGTTTGTAAATAGTTTTGTACTGGTAAAGTTTTTAAACCGATTTTTCTTGGTTTCTTTTACAGATTTATACCTTGGACGTAAATCTTTAAGTTCTTGTATTGGTGTATGAATATAAGTGTAATTTTAAGTCGTATTTTTACACCATTTTTAGACAAACATCGACAATTCTTTTCATATCCTCCGCTGTATTATCCTTATTCTTCAAGAACAATATATGAGCCGCGCCAAGAGAAAACCAACATAGCGGTTTTGAGACAAGCATGTATACCAGCCTGCACATCCGCGCAGTCTGGTCAGGATCCACGCCGTGTTCGCTTTCAAAGCCTATTGCACTTAGAGAATCTGTTAGTGAACAGCATGGATCCTGACCAGACTGCGCGGATGTGCAGGCTGGTCTGGATCCATGCAGGTCGCAAAACCACTATGTTGGTTTTCTCATGGCGCAGCTCATATATGTTTAAAGGATCTTTTACATTTCTTATTCTTTATGTTCGTGTGAAGTTTTGTACAAGTGCACTTTGCTAAATGTGATAATTTCATTGTGTGGATCACTCGTTATACTTATACCTAACTCCGCTGTCGGCATTGCTTTGTTAGTTTTTCAGTTTAGCACCCCTTCGAATAATTAAGAAATGAAATGATTTGTTTCGGTGCTCATGTGAAATGAACGACAGAATGGGATCGGCAAATCAAACATGAATCGCGTTCATGCGAAATAAACGACAGAATAGGATCGACAAATCCATGAATCGCGCTAAACATGAATCGCGTTCATGCGAAATGAACGACAGAATAGGATCGGCAAATCAATGAATCGCAGCGATTCATGTTTAATATGCCGATCCTATTCTGTCGTTCATTTCAAATGAACACCGAAAAGAAAAGTTTCATTTCTTGTATTTACATTTTATTTCCTTTCCATTTGTAAACAAAATAATATTATAAATTGCACATATTTTGTGGCATTCAACATTAAAATCATCTTCCCGGCCATTCTATTCACCAGACGGAACAACTGCGACGTCATCTAAGGAACGTTCTCCCTGACTATACGCGGACTTCGTCAAAACAACGGTCAGTTATCACTAAGCAGCGATGACGTAACTTTCGCGCCTTTCCTTTTGCTGTTCATACGAAATGAACGTCTGACTCATAATTTTCAATGGAAAAGAATAGGGCGAATGTAAATATTAAATGATACTGCACAAATTGAATGACAGAACAGTCCAATTTCAAATTTTAACGGGGTAAAGTATATACACGAAAACGTTTAAAGATAATATTTATTTATGGTCACCTGTAATCCGACAAGATTGAAATATTACACGCGTCAATCTATGTTATCATACAAGTACATAACAGATTTATCCTGATCATGTACTGTTAAATCATTTAATTTCGCGGGCATGAAATTTCGTGGTTTTGGTCAAAACGGCAATTTCGTGGGGATAAGAATTCGTGGATTTCAACTTCTGAAATAAACTGAATAGGAATTTTGCTTGTTCGTTGGGATTAAATTTCGTGGACTGACTTAACCACGAAATCCACGAGAAATAGTCCCCCACGAATATTTATGATTTCACAGTATATACTATACTTAAACTAGTACTATAATGGTTAATCTGATATTATATATTATAATATATTCAATTTATAATGTTCAGCATACATAGGTAAGTTTGCACCAATATAGTTATATATTAGAGTACGTGAAGTGATTTATGAATTTTACTTGTAGTATTAAAGCGAAAATTTGCATCTCGGCCGTTTATTAAAAAAAAAGAATAGAGAAATAACGTCTACGGAAAAGTAGTTTAACGATGACTATAAGTTAAATATTTTAAATGACTTTTGGTTGAAATCGTTTATCTGATATAACACAATTCACCGGATATAACTCTCGAACGTAAACGATACCTCGGTCAAGGGGTTAAGTAAATAGAAGGTTGCAGGGTTCATAATAAATGAGGTCACGCTAGCTCTACGATGTTAAACTGACAGATAGAGCAGACTTTGATATTATGTTACTATATATTCACCGCATTCTACTTGTTCATCGTATCTTAACACACAGCTTGTCGTCAAATTATCAACTTCTATCTGTAGTTTTATATATAACCTATCGATTTTGGAATGTGAAAGAAGTCTTGTGTAATTATGGGTTTATTTCGCTCTGTCTGTAGAAATAAGGAGGTCAGATTTGTGTAGTAATTTTAGTTTATTCCTTATCTCACATCGCCTTCACGTGGGAGGCGTTATCTAATTTACCGAAAAGAATATGATAAATGCTCGGGATTTTTTTTCAATTAACCATATACTACAATCCACGGACAGAAAGTGGAATTACTTTGCTGAATAAAAAAACTGTTCTGTGAATGGCACGGTGCGCTCTTAATCTATGGAATTGAAAGATTTAACATTATATTATTAAAAGCTTAGTGTCTGGACGTGTTATTACAACTCAGCTGTGTTATTACAACTCAGCTGTGTCAGTACGTGAGGACAAAGTAAGGAATGTGAAAATCTACTCTACATCGGATTTGAAAACGGTACAGTTCTGAATTTTTAACACTAAGAGATTAAAATTTTGTCTAAAGGAGTCGTAAATGATTAAATCGGATATACTTAATATATAAAATGAGTACAAAGGAAGGTAATCTCAAAGAAAGTTACATAAAGTTAGAGAGGACACACGCGGAAACTGACTTAAAAACTATAATAGACTGTCTTGAATACCATGCATCCACAATACCAGACAAAGAGGCGGTTGTTTTTGTTGCTTCCAACTATTCTCGTGAGGCAGTCACGTGGTCGAGATTGTTCGCAAAAGCTCGCGAAACGGCTAAAGCCTTGATCAGTCTTGGCGTAAAGAAAGGTGAGGTAATAGCCGTAAATGTACGGAACTGTCCGGAATGGTTATATATTGTTATTGGAGCGATGATGACCGGTGCTATAGCAGTAAGTATCTCGTTTACTTACACTGATGGTAGCGATCTCATTGCTATAATGGAGAAACTTCGTAATTGTTGTCTGTTAGTACTAGACCCCGGTGTAGCTGGCGCTAATTGGAATATTGTTAAGAAATTTATAAAGACACAAAATGGAAAAGGCCGTGTCCGTAGCGACAAAATGCCATATCTTCGTTATTTGATTACGCATAAAGACGAAGACTATGCTGAAATGCAGAATAACTTACATCTAGTGGACTTTCTTGAACAATTGAATGACGACATACAGCTTCCAAAAGTTGAAGAAGACGACATAGCTTTTTTGTTTCAAACATCCGGCAGTACAGGGGTACCGAAACTAGTAGCTCATACACATCGTGCCATTCGTGTTTGCCAGCAGGTGGCGACAGAAGCGGTTGCAGCTGATAAATCAATAGCTTATAACGATCGACCCTTTGCTTGGATTGGCGGGTTTCCCTTGACCCTTATATCAGGCATTAAACGTGTCACAGTGTCAGGATTTTGTTCTCCGCCTGAAGACCGTGCAGCATTCGTGATAGAAGTTGCAAAGCGTGAGAAGTGCAGTTCAGTCTCTGTCCTTCCTCAGATGGTGCACGAGTTTATACGCCGGCAGGTAGGTTATAAAATAAATGCATCCGAAAAATACAAATACTCTCGCACGCATTTTCGTGTAAAAAAGAATGATTTTTAACAAATTCACTATTACAGGTTACATGTACCCTGTATACATTGGTGCATTTTTTTCTTTTTTCCTTTGTTTTTTTGTTTTTTTTGTTTTGTTTTTTGTCTTGAGAAGAAACTTGTGGTAATGTCTGCTTATAAGAAATGCGATTGTCTGATTATACAACCCATGACTATGCATTTTTTTTACAATTTTAAGAATCAAACAAAAAAGAAGAAATGCTTTAGCAAAACCTCTAGATATTGCCCAAGATACGTTTTGTATATATGTTACCACATTTTGGAAGAAAATATTGGGCTTTTTCGAGTCTGAAAATTACGGCGTGTGATAATTATTTTGAAGTGAATGAGTGTCTGATTTCTTTTCTTTTTTCAGGTTAGATCTTTATTTTGAAGGGGAATGGTTTTGCCAAAAAATAAATAGTTGTTTTAGCTAGACAAGCTTACGTCTTAAGCGCAATTTGTGAATGCCAACCTGAATTACTGACTACCTCACTGGCGAAATAAAGCCGATTGCTTACATATAAACGGCATAAAACCGTGACATAATTTTCTTTTAAAATATATAAGTTAATTAGATTATTTAAAGGTATTTCAAAATTAGATAGGAATTAAGCATGTTAAGTGGTGTTTGGCTTTATTATTAAAGATATGAATTACATCAGAATGAAATATTTATTCCAGGATGAACTCCCTTTTGATTGGCAAATTTCGGCTCTTGCTACTGGAGGTCAGCCGCTGAGCAGGAGCATTGCAAAATGTCTCGGAAAAATAACTCCTGCTATTGTTTCAGCTTACGGAGCTACCGAATTTCAAATTGCAGCCATAGCGTTTGCAATAAAAGAAGAGCAATTTGAAGAAAACTGCTGTGGAAACCTGTTTCAAGGCCCGGAAATTGAAATGAAGGTTGTCGATAATGACGAAAAAGTTGTTCCGATTAATACATATGGGGAGGTTTATTTTCGTGGTGATTCTGTTTTCAAAGAATATTTCCACGATGAAGAGAAAACAGCTGCGGTGAAAACGCCAGAAGGTTGGTTCAAAACGAATGATATTGGTAAGCTAAACGAGAAAGGCGTCCTCTATATACAAGGTAGAAAATCTAGTACAATTATCTCTGGTGGTATGAACGTGAGTCCAGATATTCTAGAACGCATACTTGAGTCATATCCAGGTCTTGAAGCAGCAGTCATTGTCCCTGTCCCAGACGACGTATATTATCAAGTTCTTTGCGCATGCGTGCGATTGCAACCAGGAAGTGATGTAACTGAGCAGCAACTACGCAAGTTTCTTGAAGAATATTATAACGACAAGCCAGGCTTGTTTACAGTAATACCAAAATTTTATTTGTTTCAAAGCCAGTTTCCAGAAGTTTTTACAGGCAAAGTCTCCCGAAAAGATTTGACTGATTTAGCTTCAAGGACATTTGGAAAAGAACATTAATTAGAATGACAGATAGGGGTAAAATAGTAGACAACTACATCAGTAGGACAATCCTCGATTTAATAAACAGAATAAAAATCTACGCATGTCGGAAGTAAATGGACATTTTATTCAATACGGGCACCTTTTCTGAATACATATATACAGTTTAGAAGTTTGATGACTGGGCAATTACTTAAACGAATGATTATCATTAGAGATAGTTAGTTTAAGTCTTTGTGCTTACCTAGTGTTTCGACTGAATTAAATCATTAATATTGTGATTTTGTTTCCGGAAATTTAGTGGTAGGAAATACCATCATTCCCTGCACGGGCTAGCATCTCGGTTCAACTTCCGACCTTGGGCATGCCAGCTAGATAGCTTTCTGACTTTTGCTTATTCAGACCCTAATGAGCTTTGTACCCCTATCGACGAGGGGCAATATGTATCCAAGGGTCAACGGTCGTAACCATTTCTGACACAAATTTCATTTTTAATTAGAAAATAAGCTGAAAATGTATCAGACATTACCTCCTTCATTATATCTGATTATATGTATACAATTACGATGTTAAGCAAGATTAAATGAATATGAAATTAAGGCGGATTATATTTTTGAAATCGATATAGTCTGTCTTGCATAAGCCATGATATAGAAATATGGTGTGTAAGTTTTGTGTATTATGCATTTAAGTCGCAAGATCCGGTTTCCTGGATAAAATAGAAAGAAGTATACCTGGGTAGAACCTCTGACTTTCTGTAAACCAGCTGGATGGCTTCTTATGTGAAGGGTTCCACGCACGAAGTCAGGATCGAACCTCCATCGGTGAGGTGCAAGCGATTTGAAATCAGCGATATTAACCACTAGGCCACGTGGCCCCTCAAGCTTAAGAAATACCCTCCCCAACCCTTAAAACACACACACACACATTCCTATTCCTATAAATAAAACACAGATTACACTGTAGAGGTATTAGTTTGTGTTATGTGAAGGTGACAGTGTTCTTAGTAGGTTATCCATTGTATGTGTGACACATGTAAAAATGCTGTTGACCGCTTAGCTCAATAGGGAGAGCGCAGATCAACAGCTCGCAGGGTCGTAAGTTCGACCCCCGGGCAAGACATCTTGCATTCTGATATTTGCTGGAATTTAATTCTTTGTTCATATACAGTAAGTCACAGACACCCTCCCCCGAGCCTGCCAACTGTAAACCAGTATTTTGTAGCATTGATGATAAAAATGCACATTTTTAAACATGTTGAAATTGTAACAAAGTCCGTTTTATAATCGTCTACGCTCGGTTCGTGTTATAATGCTAAAAATACTGGCTAACAATTGTCAGGGACGGAGGAGGGTAGGGGATTGTCATCGAGTGTTTGTGCAGTAAGATAAATTTTTTTATAAAACCTTAATTGGGTCAATTTAAAGTAAGGAAAGAACAGCCGTAGCAAGATGATAAGGAAAACTTTTAATCAATTTATAGTCAACGTCTATGATTTAAATTAATGTACATGCGACGAAATTAAACTTAAAGGCAATGAGGCCTTATGCCATTAACTGAAAGAAGTAACTGGATACGCTTGTTAAAATGAAGATAAATTCGTATAATTAGCAACCCTTGACGAAACATCAGCTTTGGGCCGGCTACACCACTATTTGAAATTTGATCTATTGAATACCACTACAATGGTTAAAGCAGGATATTAAATGGGGATTTATGTTATAATTATGACACCCAGCTACTGGCAAGATATAATTTGTTGTATGTATTTTTTTTACTTCGCGCATTTTGGACAAATTTCTGTCTCAGCTAGGATGTAGGATGACCTAGCTGTATATTTTTAGAAGATGTGGAAGCAGCTTTTTTAAGATAAGTTTACTGCTTTCAAAATGTTTTAATACCTTGTTAGGTAAATTGCATAAAAAGGGCACATAACTAATACACATATTCAATTTGTCAAAATTGTATTAAAGTGAAGAGATCGTGTGATAATTTTTGACTGTACTTGATATTTAAGACGATATATAAGACTAAAACTCGTTTACATTTTAGCCAGAAATAAAAAAAAAAAAAAACATATTTCAACATATTATTCACGTCATGTTATACAAAACTATTTATTTCTGGTATAATTTTTGTAACACGTTTCCGTTCTGCATCTCCTGTAGTCGAAGGAACTCCTCACATGCACTCTGGGAGGAGGGAACTGAATGATGTTATATTCAGTTTATTGGCTTTCCGTAGTACTCTCCCTTTGATTAGGCAAACTGGCATAGCATATCAACAACCTTCAAGCGAATGATGTTTGCTAATGCAGAAAAACACTCTGCCTGGCATTTTCTAAAAAAATATTATCTTTTGGAAACGTGGGATGCAGCCAAAAAAATCTATATTCAAATAATAATTTAGTTCTAGGTTTGACACTGTCATGGATTTTAAATGCAACACTTTCCGTTTCTTTAAGTAGACCAGTGTGTTTGTATTTAAAGGATACAAGAGATACAGTACGAGGTTTGCTTAAAACATGACCTGTTAAATCCGAAAGAAGAATGTTCCAGACGGGCGAGGGCAAAGCCTAACTTTTAATGTTTTGTCTTTTACGATGAATTTATATATTTAGTTTAAGAAACTCACATTTGATTAAGGCTTTAATTATGCAGACCTAATGTAAACTGACTTTCAATTTTACGCTGTACTTTTTATTCTGGGTCTACTTTAAAAAATCGATGTAGGGGCACTTTTAAATGGGAATCGCATGTTCTTATCTTGTAAAGTCGGAAAGGCAATAACAACTGTTGAAAAACAGGTGGGGCCTTCTTAATATATCTATTATTTTCAGTGATTATCTCAGAATCACTGTCAGACTCTGTAACTAACGACATTATAATCTAGATTGAAACGCATAAAATAGGAAATATGGCACAACTTACAGGTAGCAGGTTGGTTCAATCGGTCTGATCTAATTTAATTTTAAGCAGAATAACACATGGTCGTAACAGAACACCATAGTTATCGTCAGTAATCCCAGATGTTCACATGTAGTACCCGGAAATAATCAGTACATAAAATTGTCTTTATTTTATATATCACAAGTGGACAAATACTTAATAGCTATGCTGAAGATATCGAATCCATTAGTCATTAGCAAGTATTTTCGACAATGTATTAGGCCTAAAAAAAATTCTTTGTTTCCGTAACATGCTAAAAAAAATTAGGGTAGGTAGGTCGGAATTTTTTTTGATTTTTTTTTTTTTTTTTTATTAAGGGAGACTTTTCGGAAATTGTTTTCGTGTCAAAAATGAATACAGGTAAGGGGGTAATGCCTTTAGAGCATCAGTAAGTTGATTTCTAACATCACTGACCACGTTTAAACCATAAAAAGTGCAGTTTTGCAACTTTTTGTTAAAAAGTTGAAAACAATATTCTCCAAGGCCATAAAAACATTTAGGGTCGGGCCAAAAATTTAGGGTAGCTCGGGATTCCGGAAACAAACAATTTTTTAGGCCTTATGTAACTATATTGTCTTCCGAATGGAGAATTCACATAGTCTTTTCACATTTAATCTACTTGTGATGTATTGCATTGGCAGATTCTGCTCCATCTTTAAATAGGTAAAGCGGGTCGAAACGAATTAAGTAAATTTATGTTCTCTTATGAAATAAATTGTTTTAATTTTGGTGGGTATCGTCTTGTCTAACATAACGCCTCACTGCTAATCCGCACCTGTATTTGTATTTATAGTCGTATCAGTTCAAATACTAGTCTGACAAGTTTTAATCCCACGGGATTTTCATGGGCAAATTTAGTGCAGTGACAAGTACATTCTTTATCGGAAATCCGTAGAGGACAGATCGTTTACAAAAATTTAAAGAAGATTACGACGGAAAACTGCAGCGCTACTGTTTTGAGAATTCACAATTGAGATGAGTATACATTATATATTTTCTTTAGATGTCTGCGCTTGTAATTTTGATTGCTGAACTTTCTGTTTATACGGCATTTGAATATGTCCTCTGGAAAGTAATGGAGACACGTGTTCATCATACAATCAGTAATATATTGGTTATTTAGTTTTATTCAATCACTGACTGAATCACTCTGAGGTGAATTTTAGTTATAAAAAAAATAAATAAATAAATAAAATTAACAGACATAGTGAGCGGACAAACACTCACAGGTAAAACATGGGTGTGGTCGAGCTTTTTTTTATGTTTGCATGTACATGCGCAAAAAAATGCAGTACGTTAGTTCCTGTACATTATTCTCGGTCATTATTATTTATGGACTTTAATCATATGTACAATATGCATGTACTGGTTTCACCGAGGTGTATTGAGGTTTATGCATTTCTAACGTACATTGTTGCGGAAATATTTTGTAACATGATTTAGTATCGCTGGGATTAATCAAAGAATTTTGCTTTGTAGCCAAATATAATTTAAAAAAAAAAATTACAAACTATTATGTCATTAAATCAAATAGAAATATACATTTGGTTGTTTCTTACCAATTGTCAAAATCATACTTTAAATATCTTGCTTCAAATGATAAAAAGCATGCTGCATAGTCTAGTTACAGCTTAACAGATCCGATGAGAAAGGAGCGACATACAATTAATTGGTTCCATGCCGTTTTCAGCAGTATTTCAGTCAGATGGTTGAAGTGTTCGTAGAGACTGCACATAGGAAAAGTGACGCAGTTCTAGCCTGTACGCTTTGATGCGGATAATCCATTACGTCAGCAACTGTAACACCAGCATTAACACGGTCAATCTCTGGTTTAAGGAGCTGCAGAAAACTAATGTCGTCAACCGGCTATTCTCCTAATGTCTTTAAACAGTTTAGCTATAGGAGCGGCGTGGCATGTTCGGGATCGGCAGCTATTGGGGCACCTTGTGTTGAAAGGTAACTGCTGTACTTGGTTAATTTTATTAGATCCGATTTATCTAGGTCCGTTGCATGCATTACTTAATTGCCTGCATGTAAACGAATAAGTTATAAAAATGCATTGATATGGAAAACGAAATAATCAAGAAATATCGAAAATAGGTGTAAAACATAAGTGAATCATTCATGAGAATAATGTTGATAATAATAATATTAATTATAATAACAATAATGATATGAATAATAATTTCAATAATATGAATGCAAAGAAGACGTCACAGGAAACTGTTCAAGCATATTCTGTTTATGACGCAACAAGTCAGTGGCAGTAGGACTCTTCTAATTGAAAGTCTTATGGCTACTGGTTTCCTATTCGTCCGCCCGTCCGTCCGTTCGTCTGATGTTCGTTCAAAATAAATAGATAATACATTTTGACTGAAACCTCAGCAAAAGGCTTCATGGTGACCCTGGCTTATAGTATAGTAATCGAACTATTGGATAATATGTACATGTACCTGAATGATATTGTAACATTTAAAAATATACAATATGTAAAATATGCAGCGAGTTTCATAGATTTTGATACATCTTAAAAATTAAGGTACATAGCAAAAGGTAATTTCTAGCTCTAGACTTTAACTGTTTGTCAATGGCCTGCTGTACCTATCGAGTAAACGTGTATTCACTGCATACTTCGTTTTGGCGAATTTTATTTTCATAAAATGTTGAGTGGCCCTCAATACACGTAATGTGCATTTCGGTATGGCATATTGTAAATCTTATTGGTACTAAAATCTAAAATGCATTACATTCGTTGAAATCTATAGTTATCATCTTGTATCATAGAGATCAGTGAGAGCATCTTTGCCTCGTTTCTCATCAGTGCGAAATTCTAGAACCTACAATTTCCTATTATGTCTTTGGTATGTTCTGCGCTTATTTTCATAGTTTTCTGCACCTTCGCGCTGCTATGTTGCTTCCAGGCATTTTAGCTGGAGCTTTGTCTTTCATATTTTCTCATAATTTTCATATATACCATGCTATATATTTACAATATGCCATAATTTCATTTTAAAATTTACAATAAAGTCACGGCCTTATCCCACATGATTTTGTTTGTTTTTGCTATATTACTTGGTACATTCACCTTTGTCTTAGAACCGATGAACTCCCCTTATGCAGTCGGACCCGTACTGTAGACAGCCTCCTAAAAATATAACCTGCTTACTATGGTCACACGTCACCTGTCTTGAGAAATATAATGTTTTCACAAATACCGGCATTTTTCAGTCCCCAAGGGAGGTTCTGCAGCCGGGTTTGACTGTATATATATAAAATACCTTAGCACCCACCAATAAATTAAGTAAATTTATGTTCTCTTATGAAATAAATTGTTTTAATTTTGGTGGGTATCGTCTTGTCTAACATAACGCCTCACTGCTAATCCGCACCTGTATTTGTATTTATAGTCGTATCAGTTCAAATACTAGTCTGACAAGTTTTAATCCCACGGGATTTTCATGGGCAAATTTAGTGCAGTGACAAGTACATTCTTTATCGGAAATCCGTAGAGGACAGATCCTTTACAAAAATTCCCTCCCACCCTTCCCATTACAGTAACTTTGTTGTTTTTAACATATTTCTGCCGTCAAGTTTAATCTGTTTCAGGGTCACAATGGGGAATCATACTGCTGAACCCTGACACAAAATGTACTGCTGAACCAAACATGTCACGCCGCTTCTGTAATCTATGGTATATTAGAGAACAAACTCTTTACAGTGTGTGTATAAACTCAATTTTGCTAGTATGCTTCTGTTGGTACATTTAATCATCATGGAACAATACGGCTGAATGAAACCAGCTTGATTTTTAACTGCATGTATTCATTTATAAACATTCCGAATGTTACTATATTTTTCTTTTTGGTACTTTGTTTGTTGTTTTTTGTTAAATTTGGTTTGAATTTAAGCACGAAGATATCATGAATTAGTGCGGGTTTTCTACACAAAGCGATAGCATGCAGGTTCGCCAAATTCTGGCATTGTATTTGCAGAAATATGAGGAGATGGTCTTAATGTCATTTATTCTGTAAAAAAGCAAAACAAACATAATTGAAATATTTTTGTAGGACATCGTTTTGTACATCGATTTATAATTCGATGACAGCTCATGAACATTACCCAGTTTTTCGTGTTGTTTTTGTTCTGTTTGGCACATTTATTTTATCTACTAGAAACATTGATGATAGTAAATACTCGGAAAGCAGGGGGTGGAGAGAGCCTTTTCGCTGGTCAGAGCCTCGGATTCTCCTTACCTCCCCCCTCTTATATAAAAATATCATAAAAAAAAATAGAAAAGAGTTAGGGTTGGGGCAGCCGGCTCGCAGCATACGATTAACCTGTCTTTCTGGGTAGTTTTTAGATGAAATTAAAACAAAAAATAAAATATAATAATAATAATGCGTAAAGATTAAGATAACATGACAAGTATTTGTCATATTACATATGAATTGTCCATTCTGTATTTGTCTTACTGCATATGTTCATAAATAGTCCGGTAATTTATGTTTCTTTCGGCATATGATTGCTTAAGTACATGCATATGATATTTCTGTCTATATATATTTCGAAGGCGTTTCTATTGATGCATTGTGTTATTGGAATATTGATTGTTATATGAACAGTAGTTAACCACCATCTTTGAAACCAGTTTAGGTTGTTTGTTTGGTATTAGTTATATAGTAAAGGAAAGAAATAAGGCGTGTATGCGTATATCAACTTGATTTATATTAGTAAACATACATTATTTGCATTGATCTGATTTCATCATTTTAGAATTTTTATTGTCGTGACTTAAAAAGACGCTTACAAATTGTAATCTTATACGGGGTACAGTAAAGAAAGTCTTCTTTATTAAATTGTTTGGCTCAAGTCAATTCTAATTTCATTTTAATTTTGTCCGTGTTGTGAGCAATAGTTAGTGATCCACAAAATATTTTATTCTTGTTACTACGGCAGTATCAAAATAAAAGCTCACTTGTCTAGGTTGACCTTCTCGTATCTGCAACCTCGCGCTCGGTTGGTCATCTCTTATTATTGGTGTTATTGGGGGGCGCTCTTTAACCGTTAGAGGGGCCTTGTACCATGTGGTCGGCCATTCACAAGGTCCATGGATTGACTGTGTCTTATATAAACAGGGTTGTTCAACTTATCGGCCATACGATTATTAGTGATCAGTCGAAAGTTGCATTTGTTATATGTACGTGTAGGTCCGTACATATTTTTATAATTTGTGGATCACTTTGCTACAAACCTCTAACACATGGGTTATGTTGAAACAGACATGTAAATCCCCCCTGTTTTCTTACGTTTCCAGTCTGCTGGTTAGCTCAGTCAATCGCTTGGATGGATTATATTATTATTGTAGCATAGTTTGCTATAACCATTCCCTCGCACCGGTCCGTTTGTTCATATATTACATTGAAATAATTTTTTTAATATTTTTGTGCGTTTGTTTGCTGAAGACTTTCTTGACTTACATCAGATTTCATTTTGATCTTGGTGTTATGTTTCATTTCGCATTTACTTAATCTAGGCAGAATATTTTTGTTGATATATCATCTCATGTCATAGAGATCTCTGAGAGCATCTTTGCCTCGTTTCTCATCAGTGCGAAATACTAGAACCTACAATTTCCTATTAGGTCTTTGGTATGTTCTGCGCTTATTTTCATAGTTTTCTGCACCTTCGCGCTGCTATGTTGCTTCCAGGCATTTTAGCTGGAGCTTTGTCTTTCATATTTTCTCATAATTTTCATATATACCATGCTATATATTTACAATATGCCATAATTTTCATTTGAAAATTTACAATAAAGTCACGGCCTTATCCCACATGATTTTGTTTTGTTTTTGCTATATTACTTGGTACATTCACCTTTGTCTTAGAACCGATGAACTCCTTATGCAGTCGGACCCGTAAATGTAGACAGCCTCCTAAAAATATAACCTGCTTACTATGGTCACACGTCACCCGTCTTGAGAAAATAATGTTTTCACAAATACCGGCATTTTTCAGTCCCCAAGGGAGGTTCTGCAGCCGGGTTTGACTGTATATATATATAAATACCTTAGCACCCACCAATAAATTAAATGTTAGACTAATATTCCTAAACATCGTCCGTCTATGGTTCTGTTGAGTTCAAGTTACTTCCGAAAATAGTACTTTTTATACAGCAAAGTGGTATAATAAACTGTTGTAATGTTCGTTCTGTATACTTAAATATGACACCTGGAAGTATACATTCTGATCAAAAAGCAATACATTAATAAATTCATGTGATAAAATCAAACTTTATTGTAAAAATAAAGAGAAACGTATCGTACAGATTTACCAAAGCAGTTTTGCAACCTTTTGTCAAAAAAATGAAAAGAATATTCACCGAGGCCATAAAAACATTTAGGGTCGGGCCTTAAATTTAGGGAAGGTCGGAATTCTGTATGAAAGATAAATACAAAATTAATAACTTATATGTCAGCCAAGGAATACGGAACAAAACATACATGTATAATGCCATTTTATTTTGCAATCACAAGTAAAGTACAGCTTGGAACATCTTAGGAAAGTACAAAAAAATGTCATAAAACATTATGGTCTCTTAATGTAATCTGTTCTCTAAAACACAAATAAGGTATGTTAACAAAAGTGGTCTCTAAGAAGATATGAGCCGCGCCATGAGAAAACCAACATAGCAGCTTTGCGACCAGCATGGATCTAGACCAGCCTGCGAATCTTCGCAATCTGGCCAGGATCCATGCTGTTCGCTAATGGTTTCTGTAATTGCAATAGGCTTTGAAAGCGAACAGCATGGATCCTGACCAGACTGCGCGGATTGCAAAGCCACAATGTTGGTTTTCTCATGGTGCGGCTCATATCGCCTTGAAGCAAGTTTGACTGTAACTTGTAACTAACATTTCAAACGTGTAAATCAAATTTAATAATTTTATCACAATTGTAATGATATTATTATGAGGTATCACTTTCACGTAAACTTGATCATGAATAATGTCTGTACTATGCTAGACAAGGAAATATGTGGTAAAAATAGCATTGCTTGGGGGAAAACAGAACAATATTGAGTAATAATGGAAAAGGACATGGTTATTATTCTCATAATTACTATTTTATTTATTTATTTATTTATTTATTTATTTATTTATTTATTCATAAATTATTTATCACCCATTTATGTAAAGTATTATAAGTACACTAGTTTATAGAAATAAACCAATTTTGTAGATATACCAGAACGAAACTATAAACGAATTCTGCCATCTTCAGAATAAATAAAAGACTTGCGAACATATACCCTGACATCAACAGTTACTCTTAATATATATTATCACAACACATGTGTTGTCGTGAAAACTTTGCAAAAGAATACGCCAAGTCTGTATACAGATCGTTCTGTTCATAGGTGGTAATTGCTGAGACTATTCACATGTTGCATTATTACGTCCCTTTTCTTTTACAAACATACATCAAAGCAAAGGGCAAGTTTACTGAGAAAGTAAAGCGAAATAAAAAGGAAATTTAGAAAAACTAGTTGGTAGACAGACAAGAAGACGCCACTTACAGCCTATGTATTATCCGACACAACAACACCATTTTTATCTGAAATCATTATTGTGATGTTAGACCGTCATTTACGTATAATGATAGTAGCTTAAAGATATGATTTTATATTTTAAATGCTATTGTTATATACAAACACTTTTTCCTTTGCTTTTCTTATTTTTATTGTTTTTATTTATTTTTTTAATACTTTTTTTAAATGGACCTCAAATGCGGTAGGGACTGAAAAAAGTTTTTTATCGGAGTAACCCGAAAAAGGAGATTTCCTCTGGGGAACGAAGTATTGACTGGCTTCATAATTATTGAAGATTGGGCCCGCACTTTTTTCCCTGTGTAATGGCCCCTGCCCCCAAACAAACAATACCATCTGAGTGTTTACATTATTATAAAATTAAATTAAATACTAAAATAACGTAGGTTATTTTATTTATTGTATTTTTTTAAAAATAAAAATTTTTGTGTTCACTCAAATTTTTTCTGAACAGATTTTAAATTATGTTTTGTTTATAATAATATTTTTTTTTAACCCAAAAAGAAAAGAGCGTGCAGGGTAGGGTATTTGCTTTCCGCTCCCGTTCCGAACGGTTAACAAACCGACCCCAATTTTGTTTCGTTTATGCTTTTGGACGCCTGTGATTTTCCACTTTTTTTTTTAACAGAGATGCAATCCGTAAAAAAATTTTATGTAGGGATAATCACTTTTTTGTGTTTAACATCTGCGAAGCCCGGGATTCCCCCTCGGCAAAAACTATCTTGGGCTTCGCAGACTTTAATACCAAAAAAAACCTGTATTGTCGCTATTCTTGCATAAAAACATTTACGACCCCTAAATGTTTGTTTTCTTGTTAAAACTTACGATTCGGGACATTTTCAAAATTCCTTTCTGTTGTTCTTAAAAACGGTAAACATGTTTTAAATATCCGTATCCGGGCCCAGAAATAAACAACACCCCCAAAGTATCCTAAAAGTTTTTTAAACGATGTTTTTAATCTCCTTATTAAAAAATGAAATTACCAAAAATTGTCCATTAACTTAACAATTTGGGAAAGGACACATTTCAAGAAATAATTTAAATTCATTTAAACTTGAGTACGGAAACTAGGAGTAGGGGATATTCAAAGTAGTGTCGGGGTTTAAAGGTTTATCATTCTTCGAGAAATTAGAAAAAAACATACAGATTAATACATACCAAATCAAAAATATTTTCCTAAAAAAAAAATCGTTCTAGTTACAGCGATTTTTTTTACATTCACAGTTATCTAAAAAACTGAAACGCCGTTAAGAAAAAGGGGAGTATAAAAGGGAAAAAGCGGTACGAACATTGTTGGTGGCAGCGCATTTGGCGTTTAATGATACTTAAAAATTCTATCGGGTTTTAATTGCATCTTTTATGCAAAAAGAAAAAGTTTTTTGAAGGAACAAACACAGTCCCGATTAAATCGCAGAAATACATTTACGTCCCGGGAAAGCTTTTAAAAAAATAAAACCCGGGGTTTAAACGCACTTGTTTGCCTTGTTTGCACCGTTTTTTCCCGTTAAAACATGGCGGTCCGTGAAAAAAGTAGTTTTTATGCAAGAATTTTTTGTTATAGTTATTTTTGTGTTTTTAAAACATTTTTCTTCATTTTTTTATTTTTATTATCTTTTTCATTTTATTATTATTTTTATTACTGTTATTATTTTTTTAATCATCTCATCATCATCGTTATTTTTTAATGTATAACTATAGATTAGGAGTTTTTTCCCCCCCCCCGCATAACTATTGTGATAGCTGTGTAGCTTAGGCTTTTAGTTTATTTTGTTTTGTTTTGTTTGGTTTAACACCTTTTTTAAACAGATTTCGTATTTAACGGCGAGCTTTTAACCAAATCTTGTTTTGTTTTTGGTCCCATACAAAAGTTTTTTTCCCGCAATTAACTGCCAACTTCTACATGAATAAGAGAGGAGGGCGAATGATTTCAGACACTGTTTTTTTATAAAATCGAAAACGTATCCCCGCCCAGGATCGAATTCACGACACCGCATACGTAATCTGGCCCGTTTCACAAAAAACCTTTAAAAAAAAAAAATTACTTATTAAGTCTGTTATTTAAATCTTTGTTTTTAAAAGAAATTGTTTTTTAAATTGATTTTTTCTATAACAATGTATTTTAGCTAAAATACACATGGTTAGTATTTTTGTCTGCGTCTTATTTTTCCACGAAAATATGAATTTTCTTAAGCACGTATAACAAACTTAAGATTTGTTTAAGTATATTTCTTATTTTTTTACTTCGTTTTCTGAAAAATTCAAAATTTTTTTGGGTTTTGATAAATGAAATAGACTATATGGTCTGTTAGGAGAAAAAAGTAAACATTGAAAAACGCATAAAAGAAAAAAAACAAGCATCTGAAATAACGATTAGCAAAGGCAATTATTTAATTTTTTTCGTGAAAGGGGGGCCTCGCTCCCCTTTTGAGCAAAGCGGGCGGATTTGTTATTTTTAAAACATTCGTTTATATGTTTTACATAACAAACTTACAATACAATTTAACTTTGTTCTGTCAGACAAATAAGAAAAAAATTTACGGGTTTCCCAACTAAGCGAAAGGTAAAGCGTGGCTCCTAACTAATTTTCCCTTTAAAAATTTCCCATTTCTCTTCAAAAAATAATGAAACAAACACACTCTTAAATCAAAAATTTTATATTATATTTAGAGAGGAAGGGGGGGGGGGGGGGGGGGAGAGTGCAGAATTTTTGGGGTGGATTGTGGTTAATCTTTTTAGAGCCGTTCTCTTGACGGTTTTGTTGCCCCTTAAATAAAAATTACCCTACATTTTGTTTTAAAAGAATTCGCAATTTATTGAGGAAAACAGGATATACTGTTAGACAACTCGCAACTTGTTTATTTTTAAATGACCCCCATTACAAATCGAAATAATGTCGAAAATTTTCTCTGTTAAACTCAAAAGAAAAAAATCCAAAAAAACCAGGTTGAAAAATTCGTTTTAATGCGAGTGGACTCCTAATAAATGTGGTTTCTCGGGCAAATGTGAGTATTGGATGAAAATAAAAAAAAAAATTTGTGAAACGCTGTGATTTGAAATTTTCGCGAAATCCCCTTTTCGTCATTTTTTTGAAATTAAGAAATTTAGTTTATATCTTTTAAATTCAATAAATTGAAAGTTTTAATTATTTTTCCTTTTTTTTTTATCATTCGGAAAATAAAAACAAAAAGTTTAAAGGGGACTCGGTCAGGGAGCGAAAAAAAATTCCTGCACTCGTAACGGGCACTAAAACCCTAGGCCCCCCCGAGATAGCTTCCTAAAATGGAAATTACTGAATTAAACCCTTTCCAATTATATGAATACGTAAATCAAATTTTGCGACAAAAAAAATGTTTTAAAAAAAGTCATTATTTTGTTTATTTCTACAAAAAAATTTTGTAGAACAATTAATTATGCAGAAAATATTATTACTTTTGGAAGTGCGGGTGGGAATATTCGAGACTAATTATTTTTTTTAAATTAAAAAACTAAATGTAAAACAATTATGCAAGAAAAAAAATTTTACTATTGTAGTTGGGGTGTGAATTTTTAAAGTCTAGGGGTTTGTTTTTGGATTTTCACAGGTGCATTAGACTCATTCATGTCGGCTGCTTTAAATAAAAGGGGTAGCAGGTAATTTTTTTTTAAATAGTTTTTTCCTTTCGGAAAACGATAAAAAACTTTAGCATTCTACGAAATTCCCGGGATCAGTGGGCTGGTGCGGGAAGCAAATCTATTTCCGATATTTGGCTAAACAAAAAAAAATTTAACTTGTATGTTTTTTTTTCATTTGTGGAAGTGCATGTCACCTTCCCCCCTTTGATTAAATACGTTTTCAAAATGAGAATGTTGCATTTTGGAAGATAAAAATTTGTTAAAATCTACATTTTCAATTGTTAAATAGATTCATCAAAATTTAAAATATAAAAAAACCCGAAGATCAAGCTTTGACATTCTATGGGTCATTCTGAATTCTTTAAACTTGAGACATTGACACTCTGCATAATTAAGAAATAAAGTTATATCAAAATTTTTCCCCAAAACTTTACTTTCCCATGTAGAACCCCATTAACAATGCTGAATTCTTTCCTGTTAAGTGCCTTCTGGTGATTTGTGGATTTTTGAAATGAAAATTTAAAAAAAAAAATCACTTGTATGGTTAACTTTCTTGCTTACAAAAAGCAAATGGCAACTGTCTCGAAAACCTTTTTTTTGCGCAATGGAAGACTTATTCGGCCCGTAAAACTATATTTTTTATTTGTTTTTTTACAATGCGTTGAAAATTAAGAGGTAAAAAAAAAATAACCGAACCACAACGTAAATTGTAAAGGGAACGCAGACTGTTTTAAAAAATTATTAGTGATTTCTCTTTACCTTTTGCCCGCTGGTGGCAATGTTCTGCCTTTGCGACCCGTGCAGGGACATCCTGCAGGTTGACAAGGTTTTCACTGTTTTTTTTCAGTCATAAAAATTTTAATGAAAATCCCTTTAAAATAAATGGTATTTCCCAAAATTTAAATTAGGGCCAGTCCATTTTAGAAAATTTTGCGGGGGGAAGGTGGTTGGAAGTAAATGTTCCTGTTTAACAGATATGTTTTTTTGTGATTTAAAGAATAAAATACGTATATGTTTGTCTTAATTAGTGTTGTATTCAATTGCCCTGTGAGCCCCCCTTCAATGTTTTTGTATTCTACGCCCTGTGAGAGCCTTCAATGCGTGTTGAAAATTTAACTCCCTGTGAGCCAAGCCTTTTAAAAACAGTTGGTTTTTTAAATGCCCTTGTGCTGGGAGCCACGCCTTCAAAGCGTGTTTTTATTTAATGCCCTTGGAACCCTTCTTAAAAAATTAGCCCGAAAAAAATTATGCTTTTGTATTTGTAAATCCGATGGTGGGGATGATAAAATTTGGTTTAGTTTTAATTTTAGTGGGCTTGCTTTGCTCTCCTAGACAATTTTCAAACACTTATTTGTTAGGGTAAGTTCGAAAAGACAACCAAAAACGGGGCAGGTCTGTATGGTACCCAAAATTCAATCAATAATACAAATGAAACCCCAAAATAAAAACATTGGCCCTCCCTTTGAAAAGTCTATCAAAAAAAAAGTTCGCGCAAACCCTTTCTCAAGCAAAATTATTGACATAAAAATTTTCCCCAAAAAAATTACTGTAATTATAAGCGTAATTTGAATAGAAAATTTTGCTGGTGTTATACCTTTAATCATGGTGAACCCCCATATATAGCCATCCATGGGAAAACCAAAAATTGGCTTTGCCCAGATGGGAAACCCCTGCGCCTCCGCGGGGGCCCGGTCGGCCCATGCTGTTCGCTAACGGTTTCTTATTTTCAAAATGTATTGGTACGAACAGGGAGCCTGACAACTGCCGGTTTTCGCGGGGTCTGGTCCTGCTGGTCGCAAAGCCACTAATTGGTTTTTTCCCCTGGATGGCCCCATATATAAATTGAGTTATTCAAAAATATCCGGTTTCATGTATTCCGATGTAACATTTTATCACTTGTTAGCCCTTTTTTTGCTTTTTTAATTTAAATGTTTTTTCTAAGAAGACATAATAATTTAAAAGTCTCAAAAATCAACTTCTGCATCATTATGTAAAAATTGCAAAGTGTTATTGAAGGTATATAATGAGAATAGTTTAAAAAAATTTGATGTTAATTTCAAGAAATTTCAAAAAAAAACATATTTTCTAAAAAACTTTTCAGAAAAAAAAAGAAAAGTTATATTTAGACCCTTTTGTGAGTGCATATCACATGACAGCATTTTAGCTGACAAAACTGCAGTTAAATTTATACATATTGTTTTAAAAAGAACTTAAAATGAAGTAAGACAAGTTTGTTTGATTGAATAAAAAACTTGACATTTTTTATATCATTTAAAAAAATTTTCCCAATTTTGCGTAAGTTGAATAAGTTTGTAATAAATTGCAGAATCTTAAATAGAATGACAAAACTATAAAAATTTTCGGGGTTTTTCTTTGTAAAATGTACAAAAAAATAATCTTACTTAAACCTATGATGTTTATTATGGATACTCAATAATTGAAACTGTTTTCTCAAATACCGTTTAGGGCCTTGTATTTTAACGGGGTATAAAAAAATGACGGGATTTTTTTCCTTTAGCCTGCTGGTGGCAAATGATTTTTCCCTTTTGGGCCCCGTGCAGACCCAAAATGAGCCCGCCCTCCGGGACGAAATTTTGGAAATGCCTGTGTTTTTTTACTTTTGGTTTTTATCGGCAATTGCCTCAGTGAAACATATATTCGTTATTGTATTCCCGCTGAATAAACAAAAGAAATTTTGGTTTTTCCCCTATTCTATTGTGTTTTGATTAAAAACGATGAACGGCATTTAAGCAAGATTTATCAACCCTCAGTACAAAACTTTATTTCAACATAAGAATTTTTATTTTTAAAAAAAAATAAAATCAAAAAGGGTTTATCGTAGAATAACCCCCGGGTTTGGGGTTCTTTTTGCGTACAGTAAATATTTTCGGCCATGTGATATATTTCCACGTATAAGAAAGTCAAACGAGGGGTTTTTTTAGAGTCTTCTTATTTGTTCTAAAAACGACTTACTTCGAAATAAGTTAGACGAAACAAAGGGATTTTCATCAAACGTAAATTTCAAAATTAGACGCGTGCTACGTCGCGCATTTGGGCCAGTAACCCAGACGATTTTGCCTTATGTATAAGGTTATTTGTGGGCGTGTTAGAATTGTTTTTTATCTTTCATAATCTATGATTCATTTAAATAACCCAACGGTTGTTGGTCCTTCCCCAAATTTAAAAATATGAAGAGAATGACATTTTTTTGACTTTTGTTCCCCTTAAAAAAATTAAGAAGGTATTAAGCAAAACCCTTTTTTTTTTTAAAACCCCTCGATCTAACAAACTAGAGTTAGTTGGTTTTTGGGAAAACGTTTTTCTGGATGACTGAATTCAAAAGGAATTTCATTTGAAACCAGAAGATTATACATTTCTGTTTTTCAATGTCTATGGGGGCTTTTTGAATTTAAAATGAAATTAATTAGTTATTGACTTTGTTCGGATTGAAAAGAAAAGGAGATTTTGTTCCCATTTTGAAAAACGTTTTATTGATTCTTAAAATACTAAAAAAAACGAAAAAATATAAATTTTCCCTTTTTTTTTTCGCTTTGTGGACAGTAACTATCGTGTTAGTAAGATAGCTTTTAGATGTTGGCACTGAGGTCCCTTGCAACATAAACAGGTAAAGCATAAAAATTTTTTATGATTTTAAGCGAAAGCAAACAACAAAAACTGATAATGGTATATTTTTATCCGTCTAAAGTCAATCTGATCGCATTTGTAAAACTGAATTTATATATATAACTTTCAAAAATTTTTGGGCAATTTCGCTGAAAATACTTTCATAAAGGTATAATTTGTCTTTCAATTTCGAAAAAAAAAATAAACACAATGAAAATTTTAAACGAAAGCAAACAAATAGTTTAATTGTCATTAAAAAAAAAAGTGTAGGGTAAAATGGGGAAAATGGGAAATTAAAGAAACCCTGTTTGGGAAAATTTTGAAGACAAATATATACTTGATTTTTTGATATTTCATATGCGCAACCCAATAAAATATGAAATATAAAATTTTAAAATACCTGATAACCTGTGATTAATATAAAATTTAATTAAAATTTGGGAAGTGTCCCAAATTACCCCACCCAATGGGGAACTTGGGGCATTTTAGTTTTTTTAGAATTTATGTATATTTCAGTCGCATTTATGACAAATGAAACCATTCATGTCCACAGATCAAAAACGAATTCTAAACTGAAAATATAGCTCCGTATTAATTACAATTTATGACTGTTTTGTAAAACAAGGATGCATAAAGAAATCAATATGTCCAAGTTTTGCCTAAGTTATGTCATTATTTGTTTCAATATATGCTTATTATATAAATCGTTTAAAATAGAAAAATGTTATAAGTGTAAATAACTATGTATGAATTAAACATAAACTTGACATAATCCATTATGTACTTATATATGTGATTTTTACACTTGAAACTGATCAAAATTTTAAACAGTCTTAAAACATAGATTTTATCAAATATTAACGGGAAAATTAAAATGTGTGTCTTTTTTCACAAAGAAATAAGGACATTAACTAGCTTTTTGCATACAGGAAGACTCGGGGAGGAGGGGATGAAATGTGAGGGGAATGAAGGCAGGGTTAAGGAGATCTAGACGGACACATGGGCATACGCTCTCGGAAACTATTGGCAACTGTACCTAAAATGTGTTGTCTGGCCAATATTTGGTGTTTGCTTTAGCCTGAATATTTGACACAACGTCATCTTTTAAAGGAGTAATTAACTAAAAGAACTACTATGTTGGTTCGACTGTCAGTTGGTTCCTGCGCTTCACCTAGTATAAATACTACTTATTAATATAAGATTTGCCGACAGTTTCTTTAAACATGAAAGGAATATCAGTATTAGCCTATTAGACTATCAAAAATTCTAAACTCACCAGATTTTACGCGGAATGAGTGGGAGGGGTTCACGGAACGATCTCCCTTTAAATAAACGAATGTGACTAAACAGTGACTTAGATCATGTAAACTTGGTATCGGGTTGAAAATTCAGTAGTTGCACCAGAGTTAAGCTAATATATATTATGACCACGCCTGTGAACTAGTGGTATACTTACAAAATATCAGAGTTTCGTCATTACTAGACTTTCTTTCCTATTTTCATTTCATTTGTGGAAAAAGATTAAAAGTTGACAATTTATAGTGGTTATGTCCAGTTATGTACAACATTTTATGTACTGTCCATTGGAGCATATCCCCATTTTCTTCTAGCATCCAGTTCGTTCAAAAATAAAATCATGGAGAACTTTGTTCTTAACGACAGTGTCCAACTTGCCCCAATACATTAGGGTAAGTGGGACACTTTTGAAAAGGAACGTTCAAAAATAAAGTATGTTGTAATTTCTCAAAAACAAATCCCATTGTATGAAATAGTAATGTGATACCTACAGTTTTGCAACTCTTCCCATAACTGAAGGTATCAACACATGCTAATATAAATATTTTGGACATGCCATATTTCACAAACAAGCACCTATTTTATAACGTCGTTGTCTGACGTCAACGCAACGGTTCATGACAGGCCACTTTATTATTCAAAATGAAAGTCAATAAAACAAAATCATTATACATTTTTATAGAATTTTAAAAAAATAATGCCATGTCCTTGATTTGCAATGATACATAATACGCTTCAGTATTTCAAACAAGTTAAATGCGATATTTTATGTATACGAGAACCAGCTTCTTGCGTCAAAATTGACGTCACATTTATGATCAAGCCGTTACGGTACCGAAATTAAATATCTTTAAGATCTTATTGATATACCGACCACATATAAGCAAATACATCTATAAAGTCAGACGACTATTTCTACTGTGCGTTTCACTAGACAGGAACATAACGAGAATATTTTAATGCACCATCTGAAAAAATAGGCATACTTATTTACAGCGTGTAATTTTATGTTTTCTTATTTTTATTTAATTAGTAATACTCTCAACATATGTCTAAGAAAATCGGTTCATAAAATATTTTCCAATCCATCGGCAGAAAAGTTTTGTCATATTAGGCTTTAACACTGAATGTCCTTTTTCAACATATGATCTTATTTAGGGAACGTAACCAATATTTACCCCAATTTACTGAAAAGTGTAAGGTGTCCCAGTTTCCCCATTGTCCCAGTTACCCCATTTTACCCTATTCAAATACATCTTTCGTGAAACGACTCTATCATTCAAACTTTAATTGCCGATATAATGTTGCACTCACATACTAATGAATTCAGCTAGTCTTATCTTTATTTATTAGATGGTTTTTAGTAACAGAATAAGGTCTGTCAGAACATCTCATATTAATATGTAATATTTCCACCGACACAACACATTAACAAAGTATCATGATAATGTATGAACATGGTATATCTATTGTTTTTTATAATGAAATGTACGACGAAATTTGCGGAACAAACAATAAAAAGTGAAATACTCGTTTTAATATAAGTTATACGTATAACTACATGTATCAATTGCTTAATGCTGTCCAAAAGCGAGATACATCTTTATGTCAAATCTCTCATTTTCATTAATATATTTATAAAAATAAATGATTCATTTAAATTTTGCCTTTTTTTGTGATTCATTTAAATTTTATCTTACTTTCATAAAATTTATATAGCAACATTATTCGTCCTATGACGAAGACTGGCTTTACGGAAGTGCAAACATGTAAACATTGGAAAGTAGCTAAAATGCATTACAAAAAAATGATTTACCCTTTTTAGTATCATGTTAGTAGCTATGTTATCTCCCAAGAACATTTTTCATTATGAATGTATCAATACATCTTTGTAGGAATTTGCAACCAATACTGTGATAATAATTTTCGTCTGTCATTTGCAAAATATTAATGAGATGACTTTAAATTGAGTTCGGCTTGGTAGTGTATGAGTTCCGTGCACAAGGACGTCTCCGCAATGAAATGTTATGCTCCCACCCATTCATACGGGGGACATATAGCGTTGCTGCTGTCAGTACGTACGTTCGTAGTCCGTACGTTCGTCCCAAAATCTTGTGTGTCCAACTTTTTGGCTTCAAACATTCAGAGATTAACCTAGATGTGCAGATGACCATAAAGGAAGGCATTTTTTTTTCTGTGAAGTAACTATTTTTCATCGCAGTTATGGCACTTTGATAATTTTGCTATATAGAATATAGAAAACAAAAATGTGTGCCCAACTTCTCCAACACTATTAGCCTGATTTGCTTCAAACTTTCTCAGGTGAACACGCTTGTTAAACATAAAGGAAGGAGGTTTTCTTTGACTGTTTTTACCACAGTTATGGCCCTTTGATGTTACTATAGAGAATATTCTTGTGTGTCAAACGTCTCCTATACAGTTAGTTTTTGATATTTTGATAGTTTTTGCTAAATGGAATATAAAGAAATGACATCCAGTAGATAGCATAGTTTCTTGTACAGACGATACATGAAGGATGATCGACTAAAAGTTTGAAGCAAATAGTATTCAGATAAGGCTGTGCAGCTGAGCAACTTTGAATCTAACTCTTCATAAAGTGTATGAAGAGTTGAATACACCAAATTTTGTTACTATGGCCTACTTTATGAAATTAATAAAGAAACATAATTCCAGAAAAATAGCCACAATATAAAGAATTCCATTCTTTATGGTCATCTTCACAAGAAGCTCTTTCGTCTGTGAAACTTTCAAGCTTAACCTTTCAATAGTGTTTGAGAGGTTGGATACACCAGATACACAAGATTCTTCTTTATATTCTATATAGGATAACCATCAAAGGACCATAACTTCAAAAAAATAAAAACAGCAAAAGTTCCTCTATCAACAAAATTTCCCTGAATTACAATGGACATAATAAATTATCAGAATTTTTTTCAGCTCTTTTTGCCGGTATAATCAGATTCCATAACGATATTTTCTATCATCGTGTTTTTCTCTAAATGATGTATAAGCCTTCCGCCAAACCTATCAATGGCATTAGCATGGCTTATGTAATTCTGAATCAACCGTTTGATTCACCGTTGACTCGCTTGCAAAAAATATTGTGACTAACGTCGAACATTAATGGACCTGTAATTACAACCGGCAATTTCCTTGCGAGTTCAGCGTTCGTCATCAGATCATAAAACTACTTTTTTTTATAAAAACGGATAATGCCCGAAATCACATAAGAGGAATACATAATTCGATAGTTGTAGCAATTTTAATGTTACATACAATTTACAACTATCTGTACTGAATCATTGCTATTTCTTTTCCAAAATACACTTATAATAACTATTTTACTGTAATACAGGCTCCAGACAAATCATTACTTCCCTGTGAAATTGGCGGCGAGTCTTTTCAAACGTTTCTTTATTCCAACCCATGAGATTTCTTTAAGATAATGTTGGTATTGTTTTACCTTAAAGAGTAGTCAGGAAAAAACCCGGTTATGATGTCTAGCAGTATAAAACACTAACTTTATATAAAGGACATATTATTTTAGACTTTTCTTTTCAAAATTATCATGTTAAATATCCAATTATGTTGAAATGCAATGTTGTTTTCTCCAAACAAAAAAACATGAAATAAAATGAATAACTATTTGTCAACAGAAATTTTACAATTATAATCCTGGTCTAAGTATTTCAGGAATAAATATCATACATTTTGTCCTTCTAATGTAAAATGCTTTCTGATTAGGGTGTAATTAGTGAAGTTTCAAAGAAGGTACACTTTAATTGTTCCGTTATCTAAAAGAGACAACTTGAAGAATGATTGTAATGTTTTTCACCCTTATTCGTAAAAGAGATTATGCTATTACAACATTTCCTTGTAGAATTTAACTGCCCCAAACCAGAATGTCACATTATAAGAAAAAATAGATAAACAGTTTGCAAAATTTATAATCAGTTACCTTATTGTTAACGATATATTTTAAAAGAACTTCAAGATATAAAAGAAACCGCAAGACGCTGTATTTCACGAGGAGCAGTGACTTTTCTTGAAATGTCTATCGCAAGAGACATGATTCATACAGAATTACATACTTTATAACTCATCCATTAAAACTATTACACTAACCAAACAAATTATTAATATACAATTCTAGCATTCATAATTTACATGCACATGTATCCCAGCAAAATGACTGAAAGTAAATATTTTCGAATCAGACTTTTCAAGCTTCACAATAAAAAAAAATCATTAAGCCCATCGTACAGATCGGATAAAATCATAATTTCAAAGAGAATGCATTTATGTCTATTACATTAAAATGATTAAAAGTATCTAAACAAAACAATCAAAATCAAGAGATTAAACTATTATTCTCGGAGACGATTAACATTATTAAATTAGTTTACAATTATCTAGATCGTGAAAACTAAAGTAACTGTTGCAACTAATGATATAACCCGCTTGTGGATTTTGAAATTCTATTTGATGAGATCAAAAGAAGCCTGCATAAATGACCGTTTTGTTTTCTTTGGATTTAAAATATGTGCTGCTTAAACTACGTAACTCTTTATATCCCAAGTGAATATTCACTTTGATTTTCATTATAGCTATGGAAAGTTTGAATGGATAAGAAATGCATTAGCATATCTAAGATCTAAATGCACGTGAATCATGAAATGTTAAGGAAGATCTACGGTTATACCCTATTTATAAAATCTTTCAGAAGGAAAAAACTTAAAAAAAATACTAATATTTATACCTTTTATTGAGTATGTAATAGCACATTGACAGAAACTAAGAAGCTGAAAAATCTATATATAATATGTCTATTATTATTGTCAAATAGTATTTACATCAACCGAAAGACCCGCCAGCTTAGCTCAGGTGTAACGTCGGTCTACGGATCGCACGTTCGTGAGTTCGATCCTCGGGCTGGGCATATGTTCTCCGAGACTATTATATTGTCTAATAGTATTTACATCAACCGAAAGACCCGCCAGCTTAGCTCAGGTGTAACGTCGGTCTACGGATCGCACGGTCGTGAGTTCGATCCTCGGGCTGGGCATATGTTCTCCGAGACTATTATATTGTCTAATAGTATTTACATCAACCGAAAGACCCGCCAGCTTAGCTCAGGTGTAACGTCGGTCTACGGATCGCACGGTCGTGAGTTCGATCCTCGGGCTGGGCATATGTTCTCCGAGACTATTTATATTTGTCTGAATATAGTTTACATCAACCGAAGTGACCCGCGCAGCTTTGTCCAGGTTAACATCGGTTACGATCGCCGGTCGTGAGTTCGATCCTCGGCTGGTCAATATGTTCTGCGAGACTATTTGATAAACGACATTATGTCTGAAATCATTAGTCTTTCACCTCTGATTCATTTTCGGAAGTTGGCAGTTACGTGCGGAGAACAGATTTGTACTTGTACAGAATCCAGGAACACTGATTAGATTAACTGCCCGACGTTACATGACCGGAATACTGTTGAAAAACGGCATTAAACCCAAAACAAAACTGTTTTCACACATGTACAGTTTGCTGTCGGGGTACTTGTATAAAAAACTTGATCGTATGAAACATGACAATGAATTTTAACAAAGCGATCAGAGTTAAAAGTCAGCTTGATTAGTCGAGGACAGTTGACACGGATGGTATTTCAAAAAGCTATTTATTATTTATGTAACGCAGTTTTAAAACCATGTACTTGTGTAGTTTCGGATTACTCTTAATAGTCATTCCAGACCATATTAGTTGTTATGCTTAATGTCAAAAGTGGTATCACCAGTAATTCCAATTATTAAATTTCAAATTGCTTAGTAATACATGTTTACAAATAACAGTTACTGGAGTATTCTAAACTGCACGTTACATGTGTACGTAATTTAAGAATTATACAGAGTGTACCTAAAATAGAATATATGTTGTTTTTTTTTCTCATTTCAAACATTGAACTATTAGAGTATGCCCTGTATAAATCAAATCGGACTTTAAGTGAATTTAAAGTTAATCTTTCTATTTTCCTTTAATTCTGGAATTTTTCTTACGGACTATAAGATTGTTATACATTAATTATACACTGTTGAATATTAGTTTATGTTTAAACAAGAGCATCTCTATGGAAAAAAACTGGGTCCCTGTGTTCTTTACTTTATGTTATCATCCGACAAAGTACCTCAGTAAAATAATAGCACTCTTCTAGTATGCTAATAGAAGTCAGTGGTTAGTCAAAATACTATAATTGTGCTTAAATAACAGTCTAAAGAACTACCTATATTTAGGTATGATTTTCCATGATACTGGCCATGAATTTAAACCGTGCAGTCACAGTAAGACGTAATAAATTCAAAGATATACTATATCATTCATTAAAGTATTGTATCGTTAGAAAATTGCTTATGCATGTTGAGATGTCTATACTTCTTGTGGTTGTAGTTGTTTGCTGATTTCTCAGAGCTAGTACAAGAGCTAGTACAAGTCTGCTGCGGCGACTTAGATATTTACTGTGTACTATTTTAAACCTTATACACAATACTGACTATGCATCCAAAAGTGTAACTTGCATGTTTTAATAGATAATGTTAAGCATTAATCAATCTTTTCCGATGTGAATTTTAGCATACTATGACCTTCCTTCTCCTTCCTGGGTTTTCAGGCAATTATGCTAAACATAATTATTACAATTATAAAGCTAAACGTTTTGTGTCTGCCCATAAAAAAAAAATATTTGAAAACTTGTCTGGCTCTTGGAACACAGCTATTATCTGGATGACAGAAAATTAAAGGTAATTTGATCTGAAATGCAAAAGATTAAACATTGTGTGTTTATCAATGACCGTGGAGTACTTTATAAATTAATCATAGAAATTTGAATAAGCAGTTGTTGCCTTTGTATCTGATTTAGGTTCCTATTTTAGAAAACCTTTATATTGGATCTCAAGTTATTCGACGTTTCTTTTTTCAGTGTTGCCTACAGGACCTAACGATATATACGATTTGATAGCATTTTTAATGTTGACACATGGGATCCCTAAGCAACATGACACATGACACATGACAAAGCTATAACAATTATTTATGATTTATTAGCAAAATTCAATACGACGTTACCTTTACAGTCAGACAATTTCTGTTATTGTACTTTTGTATCCGACCTAAAGTTAAATTCAACCGCATATATAAAACTGAATTTAACTTTCGGTGAAATTTGATGGCAATGACTATGAAAATACTTTTAGAAAAGTTATAAAATTAATACTGTCCTCATATTTAGGATCCATAATATACACTATGACATTTAATGAAAAGAACGCACGATCAAATAGGTAAATTGTCGTGAATTAAGAAGTGTATTCATACGCATCTTCTTGTGAAACGACTCTATCATTCAAACATTAATTATAGTGTTGCAATCACATACTAATGTATGTCACTAGTTTTCTCTTTATTTATTAGACGGTCTTTAGCAACAGAATAAGGTCTGTCATAACATTTCCACTGATACAACACATTAACAAAGTACCATCATGAATGAACATGGTATATCTATTGTTTTTTATAATGATATGTACGGCGAAATTTGCGGAACAAACAACAAAAAGGGAAATACTTGTTTTAATACAATTTATACATAGAACTATCAATTGCCTTATGTTGTCCAAAAGCGAGGTACATCTTTTATATCAAGTCTCTCGTTTTCATTAATATAATTATAGAAATAAATGATTCATTTAAATTTTGTCTTATTTTTATAAAATGAGTTTTTTTCAATGTTTAAAATCTATATAGCAAAATTATTCGTCCTAAGACGAAGAATGGCTTACAGAAGTGCAATCATGTATACAGTGAAAAGTAGCTAAAATGCATTACAAAACAAAGACTTTATCTTTCAAGACAATTTGACATTGTGTATTGATCTATACCACTTAGTAGGAATTTGCAACCACTTTTCGTCTGTCATTTACAAAATATTATTGAGATGATTTCAAATTGAGTTCGTCTTGGTAATATGTGAGTTACGTGCACAGGAACATTTCCGCAATGAAATATTACGCTCCCATGCATTTATGTTGGAGCATATAGCGTTGCTGCTGTTCTCAGGTGGAGAAGTTGAATACGAAGTCTCGTGTGTCCAACTTCTCCAACGCTGTAAGCCTGATTTGATTCAAACACTCATAGGCGGAAACTTAGATGTGCAGATGGCATTTTTTCTGTCAAGTAACTATCTTTATCGAAGTTATTGCCCTTTGATAGTTTTGCTATACCAAATATAGATAAAAATCTGCGTGCCTAACCCTTCTCGTAATATTATCCCGAATTGCTGCTTCAAACTTTCACAGGTAAATACGCTTGATGAACATAAGGAAGGATTTTGTCTCTGACTATTCATACGACAGTAATGGCCCTTTAATTTGCTGTATGAAATATAGTGAAAAGTCTTGTAACTATCTTTATCGCAGTTATTGCCCTTTGATAGTTTTGCTATACCAAATATAGATAAAAATCTGCGTGCCTAACCCTTCTCGTAATATTATCCCGAATTGCTGCTTCAAACTTTCACAGGTAAATACGCTTGATGAACATAAGGAAGGATTTTTTCTGTGACTATTCATGTGACAGTTATGGCCCTTTAATTTGCTGTATGAAATATAGTGAAGTCTTGTTTGTCGGACTCCTCCTACATAGTTAGCCTGATTTGCTTTAAGCTTTCACAGGTGAACCTGCTTGATGTCTTCAGAAATCACGTAGTCATCGCACACTCTTTCAATCGAGAAACTCCGATTTTATTCACAAAACGCACTGACGAGAGTGTTATGCGCAATGACAAACAGAACATTACGCGATGTTCGCACATGTCTTTGTGATACGAAGAGGGTATTTTTTTGTTTCTTTGGTGTATGGTTTCTGCGATTTCATGTTGTAGAAAAGTGGATTCATGTGCTATTGAGTTTAGATCATTATCGGACAAATAACCTAAGTGAAATAATAACACCTTCATCGTTATCCTATCATAAGACTTTAGTATGATTATAGAAGTTACTTACTAATGACCCCACAAAATCCAGCAAAGCTTTTTGTACAGACCATATTTACATAAAGAAATATTTGAGTTTCTCTTCTTTAATCCAAATCTGACTTTAAGATAGTTCTGCACGTTTGATAAGCCGGAAGTGATAGCGTAACGTCATTTATCCGGAAAACGTAGAATAAAATCTTGATTCGGCGTAATTCGGCGTAACGGAAATGTAAATCACTTTATGAATTAATGGCAACTTGTGATTAAATCTATTACAGTGACACTGTTACTATCTTTCTAAGTTATTATATGATATTAAAACATCTGATATGTTAGAATATTCAAAATAATGTCTAAAATAAGCTTGCAATATGCGGTCCACCATAATCATGATCAAATATCTCCAAAAATAAGCACACGGACCTATACATTTTATTTCACCAAATTATAGGTTAGGCCAAAGGTCTATTTAGGACTGTGAGGAGTTTCATTAAAATCTACATTGTAGAAAAAATTCTATTCAGGAAAAGGTTATATAAAAGCTGTGATTTTCCCATAGACTCCCATTATGAAAAATTTCGTCTAGCAAAAACATCAAGCACATCAAATTTTCTTTTTTATTTGCTGAATTTTCTAAGTATATTTCCGAAGTTTTGAAAAAATTGGTTTTATCAAATTCTACATTGTAGAAAGAATTTCGGCCCAAACGTGCAGAACTACCTTAAATGCATTTAAAGTTATATTTCTCAATGTTCGCATAATTCCGGCATTTTTCTTAAGTAATATTAGACAATTATACATTAATTGCACATTCTTGATTTTGATATTCTTTACGTTTAGACAGGAGCATCTCTAGAGAAAATGGGCCGCTGTGCTATTTATTTTAGGTCGTCATCCGGCACAGTAACTCAGTGCAACAATGACATTTTTCTATTAAAGTATGCTAATTGAAATATATTGTTGTGTTTAAATAACAGTACACATAACGATCTATAATTATGCATTATTTTCCATGATACGCTGTCCGTGAGTATAAATCGTGCAATGACAGTATGATGTAATAATTTAAAGATATACTATGCCTAGCATTCATTGACTCTCACCCTTCTTAATTTCATTTTTCAATTTGGACATTACCATTTACTGTTAAATGTGCATATTGAAACTTGCTGATTGAAATGCGAACAGTGCAGATCATAATCAGACTACTGATCAGAACCTGCACTGGTCGCAAAGGCAAAATCATTTGTTTACAGAATGAGAAGGCTTAAATTATTGTATCGTTAGTAGACAAATTAGACAAATTTCAACGAACTAACGGTGCAGGTTAGATGTGTATAAATTAAACATTTGTAGTTGTAGTTGTTTGATTTTTCAGAGCTAGTACAAACTTATACTGCCGCGATTCGCTATAATCAAGCTCTGCCAATAAACAATATTCGAAAACTTGTTTGGCTATTGGAACACAGCTTTTATCTGAATGACAGATTTTGAAGGTAATTCTATCTGAAATGCAGAATTTTATACATTGTATGTATAACAATGACCTATGGGATACTTGATAGAGTAGTTATAGAAATATGAATAAATAATTGTTGCCTTTTGTATCGGATTGAAACAAAAGGAGATTCAGGTTCCGATTTTAGAAAACGTTTATATTGATTTTCAAGTACTAAAATCAAGGACAAGGATATCCTTTTACCGTTTCTGTTTTCAGTTTTGTCTACAGTAACTAACGATATGTACTTTTGATAGCACTTTAAATGTTAACACATGAGATCCCGTAGCAACATAACACAGAACATTTCATTTTTATCTCTATGTGTCCTCTTACATAACACATTAACAAAGTACCATAATGAGTGAACATGGTACATTTATTGTTTTGTAGAATTATATTTACGGCAAAATTTTAGGACCAAAGAATGAAAAAGTGAAACACTCGTTTTAACACAAGTAATACCTATAACTATCAATTGCTTGTTGTTTTGCAAAATCGAGTTATATCTTTTATGTTAAAATTCTCATTTTCGTTAATATAAGTATAAAATTAATAAACGCTTCATTTAAATTTTGTCTTATTTTAACAGTTATACCTGTTTCAAAATTTAAAGATTATATAGCAACAATATTCGTCCAAAGACGAAAAATGGCTTTATAGAAGTGTAATCATGTATACAGTGAAAAGTAGGTGAAATGCCTTACAAAACGAAGCTTTTTCCTTTTGTAGTATTATGTTGGTAATCAATCTTTTAAGACAATTTGATATGATTATGAATTGATCTATACCTCTTTGTAGGATTTTGCAACCAATTTTCGTCTGTCATTTACAAAATATTAATGAGGTGAGTTTAAATTAAGGAGGTAGGTTACCTTGTTACAAGGGTAAATTCAAATTAGTTGAACCGCAGCATCTTTTTGTATTTCGTGTAATATGAAGTTTTAACTGCTAAAATCTCAGTTTCGTTTGTCTCTGTCCCTTCAAGTTCAATTTTTATCCAGGTTTGAAGAACATGACCCTCCAAAGGTATTTCATATTGAAAGAAGAAGGAAAATACGGATATTTAACACTTTTCAGTGTATTTTAGTTTCATTGATATCCGTACAAGTCAGCATAATCTATAATTTTACTAGTATGCACGTTAGCTTTCTAATATAAGCTTAAAATGTATATGTCGCGGGGCTCGTGTTTCCATGGTAACGCATTTTCTCTCATTTTTGAACAATTATGTATAAAAATAGGGGTTTTCGACGGCTTCAGTGCCATTCTGTTAATGACCAACATGGAATATTTGGGTAATATTATTAGTAAAATACCAAGTACTATACATGGTACCATGTTTTTCTTAAAGTTTAAAGTAACCATGGCAACAGAGATGTTTAAAATGGCTTATATCTTGCTTTTTTTCGTAATTTCTTATAAAATAATATTGAATAAGATTATCTTTCTAGTTGATGTAGCTTTAAAACATATTATTTCTAACGTAAGTTATATTTTCGTGTTATCTGCATTTATTCAAACAAATTTCTAAGCTTAGAATACTTACAGCAGTACCCCTCGTCTGGCATTTTTCATGGAAAAATCGTTCAGCATGCTACTATTATTCTCATGGATATTGTTGAAATGAAAATAAAAAGCCGAAGCTGTGTTTCTTAAATAGACTAGTGTCAACGCTTTTGAATTTTACATTTAGATACATAGGTCACGGGCTTCGTTTCCATGGTAACATCAATTCAATTCAAGAAACCACAATTTTCTACTAAAATTTGAACAATTTTAGATCTTAGTTTTAGTATATAAGTAACAAATTATCAACGGAACCTGAAAAATAGGTATTACAAATCAAACTGCTAGATTTTTTATTTGAAAATGGCCGTAACAAGTAACCTCTCACCCAACTATATTCCAAATAACATTGGTTACCATCATCCATTTTCTTACATTCCGCATAACATTTCAATATAACTACATAAAAGAAGCAAAATATTGATTATTATTCAGAGCAAAAGACTCATAAAAAATATTTCAGCAAATAATGGTTATTTGAAAATAGTTTGAATAAAGAAAATGCACAGAATTACGTACTTTCAAGATAAAAGCTATTAATTTTGCGCGGTAACTGACACGTAACGTCATGACGTCAATGACGTCATTTTAAGGCAACATTGTTTTGAAGCGTTTCTGCGGCAATTTATTCATTATTTCTGCATTATTAAACCATAAAGCGTCAGATCGAAGACAGGTCTATGATTTGTTTTCAGAAGAATGAATATACAAACACATTTAGTTTGTCGTAAACGTCGTCGTAAATCGTCACGTTAGCTTCCGGTTGGACATGCGCACATACAAATATAAAGGTAACCTACCTCCTTAAGCTCTTCTTGGTAATATATGTTACGTGCATAGGAACGTTTCCGCATTGAAATGATATGTTCCCATACATTTATGTGGGGACATATAGCGTATATAAGTCCGTACGTTCGTCCCGAAATCTCGTGTGTCCAACTTCTCCAACGCTATTAGCCCGATTTGCTTCCAACGTTAGGAGGCGAACAATCTAGATAAGCAAATGACCATGAAGGAAGACATTTTTTTTCTGTCAAGTAACTATTTTATCGCAGTTATGGCCCTTTGATAATTTTGTTATACAGAATAGATAAAAATCGTGTGTGCCCAACTCCCCCACACTATTAGCCTGATATGCTTCAATTTTTCACAGGTACGCTTGATGAACATAAAGGAAGGAGTTTTTTTCTGTGACTATTTATACCACAGTTATGGCCCTTTGATTTTGCTATATGAAATATACAAAAAAGTCTTGTTTGTCGAACTACTTCTACACAGTTAGCTTTTGATAGTTTTTGCTCTAAGAAATATAGAAAAATGTTTTGTGTGTCGAACTCCACCTACACTATTAGCCTGATTTGCTTTAATCTTTCACAGATGAACAAGCTTGGTGTCTTCAGAAATCGCGTAGTCATCGCACACCCTTTCTGTCTTATTCACAAAACGCACTGACGAACGTTATGCGCAGTGACAAACAGAACATTACGCGATGTTCGTACATGTACATGTATGTATGATATGCAGAAGATGTTTGTTTCTTTCTATGTTGTATGTCTTCTGCGGTTCCATGTTGTAGAAAAAAGGATTTATGTGCTATTGAGTTAAGATCATTATCGGACAAATAACCTCAGTGAAATAATAAAACCTTCATCGGTCTCTTATCAATAGTATGCATTTAGAGGTTACTCATTAATGTCCCCACAAATGGCAGCAAAAGTTTTGTACGGACCATATTCACATAAAGGATGTTGACTTCGACTAAAAGTTTGAAGCAAATTGTATTCAGATAAGGCTGTGCACCTTAACAATATTGAATCTAACCCTTCATAAATTGTATGAGGAGGTAAACACACCAAAACGAGTCTTCAATTTTCACTTTTTGCCTTGTTCTCGGTGCTTCCGAGGGATCTACTTTCTAGATTTTATTCTTTACTATGACCTTCTTTATGAAATTAAGAAAGAGCCATAATTCCAGAAAAAAATAGCCACGACAGGAAGAATTCTATTCTTTATGGTCAAAAAATCCGTATAATTGGGTGAAATGAATGTTCTTCAAGGAAATAATTGGTAATATATTCTTTTGAAAATCAATTATGATGCCACAATCCCGCCATACATAGCCAATTTCGCCACATATGATTCTCATATGAAATGATTACCATATGAAATTCATATGAATTTCTTATGATAATCATCTTCACATCAAGCTTGTTCATCTGTGAAACTTTCAAGCATAACCTTTCAATAGTGTTTGCGAAGTTGGATAAACAAAATTCTTTTTTTTATATTCTACATAGGATGAATTTCAAAGAGCCATAACTGCGGAAAATAGACACAGGAAAAGTCCCTTCCTTTATGGTCATCAGCACATCAGGCTTATTCATCTGTGGACGTTTGAAGCAAATCAAGGAAATAGTTTGGGGTTAGTTGGGCACTTAAGATTTTCTCTATAATCATTCTATACCGGGAATCATTAAAAGAAGGACATCGCTGCTGTACAAATAGTCACCGCAATAGTTCCTTCCTTTATGGATATCTGCACATCAATGTTGTTAATCTGTGAAAGATTGAAACATGTCATGCTAATAATGTTGGAGGAGTTGGATACATAAGATATCGGGACGTCAGATGTACAGGCAGCAGCAACGCTAACTTTCTATAGAAGGATCTACGTATTAATTCCTCAAAAGCTAAATGCTGATGGCGAATATAAACCGTGCAGTCACAGTGAGAGGCAAATGGTCGTCTGTCAAATATCTAACAAGTGCATATTATTTTATGTGAAATATAGATAGAGGGGGAGGAAGTGGTAAAATGGTGGGGTAGGGGTTAATTTGAAGGGGAAAGAACAAGGATGAAATACAAAGGGAATGCTACGTTTCTTAGTAACAGTCACAGTACAAAGTAAACCACAAAAGCGCAGACACTCATGTACCAGAAAAAGTCATACCAGTTTTCTAAATGCTAGTACAAATTTACCCTGTAAATAAATTAAAATGTATTATTTCTACACTAACACTCAATACCGTTTATGCACGCAAGCATGTAATGTCTTCAAAAATACATGCCGTAAAAATCGTACCAATTTTGTTAGTGCTAGTACAAATTTACACTGTGGCTGAAATAATTTGTGTTCTGTTTCAACCCTAAATTCTGACATGATACGACGTTAATATAAATTTTGTTTTCGCGTACCATAGTGAACTGTCAACGCCCATAAAGATCATTTGCTCTTGGAACACAGCGCTTATCTGATTGATAATCTATTAAAGGTAATTTTATCCTGGAAACGCAAGTGAATGCATTTGGTCTTTATTAACGATCTCCGAAGTTTTTTATAAATTGATAATATAATTATGAGTGAATAGCTGTTGCTTTTGTATCGAACCTAAACATTCCTATTTAACAAGTTACAAATATTGATTTCCAAGTCCCTAAATCGAAGAATCAAAGTATCATTTTACTGTTTTCTGTTTTCTGTTTTCAGTATTGTTAACTGTAATTAACGATATAAACGATTTTATAAAATGTTTCAGTGTTGAGGTAAAATGTCCCCTCAGTTATATAACACGGCAAATCTACAACAATTATTGACAAACATTTACCCCGAGGTACTTAAATAGTATCATTTTACAGTTTTTTTGTTATCAATATTGTGCAAGGTAACTAACGATATTAACGAATTGATATTTATAATAATAATTGTTCAGTGTTGAGACAGAATGATCCCTTAGTAACATAGCATGGCAAATCTATAACAATTATTTATGATTTGTTGGTGCTAACAACAACGTACCATTCAATACCGTTCTTTGATACAGTCTCTGCCTTATACCCCAGTTACACATACGGTGCGGATATCTACGTCTAGCCACGGACAGAAACGTAGTAATCCGCATCGAGCCGTACCTGTGCCGTACCTTAAAGTAGTAATCCGTATCAATCCATACCAATCCGTACGGCTCAGGTACGGATCGATACGGTCACTACATTTCTATCCGTGGCTAGACGTAGCTATCCGCGCCGTATATGTGACTGAGGTATTAACAGTGTAAAGGTAGCAGGGTACACTTCGAATTTTGGCCCCCGTCAATATTTGTTATAAATATCACTTCGTGATTTTGGATGTCTGTAAATTTAGGTGAGAGATAATGATTATTAATTCTTTAGAAAATTTATACAGCCGATACATGTAAAATTCTGATGTCATTTGGAAAACTAACTGCTGGTAGCCTTGTATGATCAGTGAGATACCTTTTCGCGGAAAAATTCAAACCACGGAAAGGTTCTGTGCTTGTTGATTGACACTCAGGAACATTTTCACTATTTTGTGAAAAAAAAGGAGCTGGATGGGCCCCCATTCCGTTTATATCCTGACGCTCAGTAAGGACTATTAAATTGAGAAATGCTATAAAATTGGGCATTGTTCCTGCAGCGGAATCATTGCAGGCTGTTCAAAAAGTGCAAAATTGATGATTTTGGCATGCTGTTTTTCATGGATGGTGTAAACCTTTCGTTTTGATAGCTTTCTTTATTCTTGTATGAGAATCCTGATCTTGCCATTAGTTAAAAGCACAAAACATGCACGCAATTTATAAAATGGCCATCCTGATTCTGCTCATAAGGGAAGTGCAATATTGCGACTCGCTACATGTAAGATCGTCCGTGCCCAAAATTTTCGCATCTAAGTGTACCCTGCTACCAAATATCTCTATTATGACATTCGTTATTTCCAGTCTTATTTATAATCATTTTAAACAGCTATGAAACACATACATAAAACTGAACAAAATTACCAGGCAGAGTAAACAAAAGTTGTCCCAACAAGTGAATCCCTAACATACACTAAATACTAAAGCTTAAATAATGTAAAAAACAAAATTGCTCGTGTATATACAAAAACGTAAAGAATAAGAATTTAAATAAAGACAAAAAACATCGTGACGCCTCTCGTTCTTGACCAGTATGTCATGGATCAGTACGTACTTTTTTCTGTTGTTTAATATAAAGCTTTATAATAAAGACGGCGCAGTCGTGTCTTTGAGTGGTCAGGGCAAAAACGCAACTAATAAAGGACGATGACACGGTTTTTATACCCGCTTTCACGAACGGATTTCAATGTAGAATAATTCATGTTTCACCATGTGCTCGATCCTTCGCCCCGACACGCGAGTACACGAAAAATCGACAGAACTGCCAGATACATAGTCATGAAATGGCAAAACATTAACCACCATATATATCAACAGCATATATGTAACATCAAAAAACTTTTACACATGATGGAATATAAAAGGTTAATCAGCAGTATAAATGTATACAAGTAATGAATAGACACACTACTTTAATACATAGCATTGTATTTTGAACACAGTTGATGTTTTAGTCAATTTAAGTTCATTTGATGGGGACTTTTTGTCCTTAATGTTAGTATCTAAACGTAATCTTTTTCTGTGATGATCTTTGCATATCTGTAAATGTAGTTGAATAGATCATGTTTGTACAGCAACGTAAGGATAACTACCCGTATATTATGACTGGACTAGTGCAGATGTCGCCACAGTCTGAAAGGATGCAATGATGCTAGTATAATCTGTATAATTAACTATTCAACTGTGTCTTATGAAGCAATCAAACCAAGGAGGAAAGCCACAGTCAATGAATGAAGCAATCCATTCAGCACACGAAAAGACGATAGGCAAACTTGTATATGTATACACATGAAAACATAATAAGTACATGTACACATATTCATATAAAATCTGCATTGAGAAAACATTACGAATAAAAAACATAACAACATATACGACCGAACAATAATGAACTTGCAGAAAGGACACGGTAGTGCAACGAATTAGAATGGTCATCTTCCAACGACGAATTTTAATTGGTTTACTTATGCCTGACCAAGTGTAATTCTTCTTCAATTTCTTATTATAATAACAGAGGACAGTGTAAATAGAAAAACACCCAGCAGTCACAGAAACACACTTGAATATGCTCAGGTAAACATATACAAATGATAAACAATTGAATTATAAATGTATGTACTGAATTAATTTTCTGGAACAAGAGCACTTAGAGAAATGGGACAACATAATCTAGTAACTTTTAAAAGTTAATTGTTGCGAAGTCCCTACCAATCTTGTCATCGCGTAATTTAAAGGGAAAGCGTTGTAACAATGAATATAAAATGTGTTCCAGCATGTTATGGCCATTGCTCCTTATAGTAAAGCGTTTGTTATATTTAATAAATATCTGTTACAAAGGGCAACGGCCGAGAATTTATTACAATGTCATCTAAAAGTGTTTTAACTTTTTGAATTAAATAATTCAAAAGTACGTTGATGGTTATAATTCTTCTAGCCCTGATGAAGACGATTCTGGTAATAAGTATGTTACGACGGCAATTTGTCCCAAAACGACTACGGATTTATCAATTATTCATACAAGTTCTGACTTAAAATCACCGTAAGGGTTAGGAAAAAATTATCCCTTTTGTAATATATGTATGTGAGTAATAGCTCAATAATAACTGGAACCAAAGAAATAAAGTCTTCAAGTCATTCGTTTATAAATATTCCATATTTAAATAGATATGTAGCATACACAAATGGCAGTTAAGTGCAAAAAATTGTAAAACAATCACAATGCAGTATATCAAAATGACAAATAAAAGACGCAGCAACGTTTTATCTCGGTTAAAAAGCAAAAGTGTCAACTTAAATGTGTTATTTTAACCAGAATGAAAGACGCTAAGGAAAACAAAAACTTCCTTTATCATTGAAACACGGCGTGCCCATATAATTGAAATCAAGCTTTGAAAAAAAAATTCTCGGTTGAGTTAGACTTTCTTCTGTTACCGTATTTTGAATAAGTGTTCTGGGAAATTTGAACTGCGTATGAATTGTCATAAGTCATCAACAAAACTTCTGTGAATGACAATCAGCTTTTATGTCGGTATAATCAAATTCCATAACGGTCTCTTCCAGCATTGTTTGCATTCAGACATCTCTAAATGCTTTATTAGCCGTTCCTTTCTTTCCTATCTATAGGATTAGCATGGTTAGTTTGTTTCAACTGTCTGATTTTCCGTTGAATCACTTACAAAAATGCTGTGACTAATGTAGAACGGTAATGGACCCGTACTTTCAATCGGCATTTTCCGTGCGAGTTCGGCGTTCTTCATCACGAACATAAAATTACTTTATTATAAAACGGATTTTGCTAAAATAACATACGAAGAATATATAGTCCGATAGTTGTAGCAATTTTAATGTTACATACAATTTACAATTATTTATATTGAATCATTCCAAAATACGTTTATAATCACTCTTTTACTGAAATACAAGCTTCAAACAGAATTATGACTTCAAAAAAAGAAACTGGGAAGTTCAACGAGTTTTACTTGTCAAATTTTCTAAAAGGACATAGGGACTAATGAAGAGTTAACTTGCACGATTTCGGTACTCAAACTTTGCCGAACAAAAATGTTGGTTGTCACAATGCACAAGAAATTTCTAAACAAATATTTTATTATTAACCTAGTGTTCATTTTATTGTCGAAATCAGAGTCTCAGACCATTTATAAATGTACGGTAAGGTGTTTTGACCAAATCGAGCATCGTTTCAATAACCGTTCTATATCAGAAATGTTATAAGAAAGCTTATTATTATTATAAAATACTATTTCAGTGGCTTAAATACGGACGTGAAGCTAGCCAGCATTAATTTTCATTTTTATTTTGAAACAGAAACATAATGGCTGTTACTTCGATAAAAGCTATAAATATACGTACTTTGCTCATGGCACGAAGTTATTGAAACGTGTTGATGCAAGCTTAGATTTTGTTTTCGAGAGATACTGTCGTTATCTCCAATCCGAATAAGATATTCTTGTGTGTGTTTCAAGAATAGATTCCATACATTTTGTCCTTGTCTATTGAAAATCATGGTGGAATACCCTATTTATAAAACCCTTTTCTGACAATGAATTCTTAGGTGATCACAATACCTTCAAATTTGACAAAAAAAATCTATTTCAGCTCTGGGATTCTTTAAACTACTACTCATGTTATGCACGTTTATATAATAACTTCATTAAATAAAGCTTTTATAATTCATGATAATAATAGTAATAATAAAAATAATAATAATTATCATTATTTTTGTCATAATTATTGGTGTTGATGTTTTACCTTGAAGGAAAGTCAGGAGAAACACCGTTACGGTTTAAAATTATCAAAACAGTAACTTCATATAAAGGGCATATACTTTGAGAATTTTACATTTCAAAATGCTCACTTTGTATTTATCCGTGATGTTGTTAACTGGTTGTATATAGAAACTGTTAACTTGTAATCAAGGCCTTTGATTTTGCATAGTATTTCATAGTTGATTAGAAGCGTGATAGGCGTTACAAGTTCATTGAGCCTGGCCTTTAAAAATTTATAACAAAAAAAGCATATGTAGTAAATATATGGAAACTGTAACTAATTGTTAAGTTGTGTTTATTGTAGAAAAAAAAACAACATTTATATCTCCTATAGAATAGTATTTGTAATAATATACATGAATATTCAAGTCTTGAGTGTTTCAGTCTAGTACTTTAATATTTTCTCGTTTATTGGTCAAGTAATGTTGCAATAATCTCAATCGTATCGTTGTCGTATTCCTTACAATCGGAGTCAAATATGACAATTAAATTAATTAAATCATATAAGAATAAACAAAAGAGTAAAAAAAAAAACATACCAGGTCCACACGTGTTTATTTCCATGTTTCCCGAAAAGCGGACTTGTTAAAAAGTATTCGCACATGACGGTTGTTTTCGATACGTTATGAATTATCAATATGACTCTTAGCGGAGGCTGTAATTAGGGTCCTTTCCTATTTAAAAAAGAAAGAAATTGTCATTAGCTTAACGTTTTCACATAAAACTAAACAGTCTGTCAAGTTTTTGATGATGCAAGTAGGAAGGTTTTATTAGTTAGGGCATATCGTGTTGTAAAAGTTTCTGCTGTTTGTGAAATATGAGTTTACTTTCAGACTTGTCAAAAAAAAAGACCCTGTCATATGCACCATCAACACACCCATTATTTTCCCGATAGAGTAATGCGTAAGCTCCTGATTGGCTGAACTGTATGATTCAACAGGTGGGTGTGGTTTGTTCATCTTGGAAGTTGGATTAATGGCAGGTGTGTTTTGTTCTGTTGTTATTAGTATTCAGACTTTTTAGAATATGAAACGTTTCCTTAGCTTCATATATGGAAACAGGGTCACGATAAATATTTTGGTGTGTTTTGAAATATCAGCCCATGGAAACCGATGGGGATGAGGGTATATAAACGGAAAGGCTTCTACGGAACGTCAGCAAATCCTTCGACTTACATAAGGACCCGAAAGTGTATGTTGTGTGGAACTGAAAATGATGACTTGGATTCCAGTTGCGTTGTTGGCAATTGCCTGTTTCTTTCAGGAAGGAGGTAAGAAATTTTATGCTACATAATTAGCGTGCTAGGATTTGAGTTGCCTAAAAACCTACATATCTAGTGTAGTCTTAAAATTTCAAATTAGATTCATATTCTGTTTTGCTTATGAAACGTATTAGACAAAATAACTTAGCATAAACGTCAGGAGATTTTTATGTTTCGCTTATCTATAAAATACTGTAATATATCAGTTAAATAAGATTAATATGTTTAATGTTTTCGAACAAATATACATCTCTTTTCTGGCACATGTATTATAGGTAACATCCTTGTAAAATCTTTGTAACAATATTGTAACATCTACAACACTAAATTAATGATGTAGTTTTTCTGCCAATATTAAAAACATGGGGTGTAACATGCGTAACATTAACAGAACCATCAATGAAACATCCCTGCAACATCATAGCAGCATATATATAACATCCCTAATACATGTAATATCACGTTTGCTTTATAAGCAAAACCAGTCAGCTCAACTTTGATCCTTGCATTATGCAACTCGGGTGTAAACGAAAACCGGACTTTTATTACATCTATCACATGTGCTTTAACATGTTTTGCTTTTAAAAAGAAAGTTTTTTTTCACATGAATGATTAACATTAGCGGATGATATGAACAAACTACAACATGCACTTAAAGACAAAGTAGATGGTTTTGGCCTGAGAATCAAATAACTGAAACCAATGGACACATCGTATTTAACCTTTACGTAAGGTGTAGTAAAACCTTACCAACTACAATATTAATTTTTACAAGGTAACATCACTACGTTTCAATAACATTGAGCATTTGAAACTACTGTTTTGACTGAGAATGCCTCATTCCTGATATAAGGAAGGAAGCAATAAAATATGCATCAGACAAGAACTATGCTAAGTACAACTTGTTTCTGTGGCGGTATCAGATATTACGTTGCCACCCAATGTGGTGTATTGTTCGCGTTTTTACAGTGCAGCATTCTGTTTCACAGTACCTTTTTGTAATATTCGGCTAGTAAGGACCATTAAAATCTAAATTTTCTAAGTGCAGTTACCCTAACTTTATTGTCTCCACGAAAGAAATTTTAAGATGTAAACTTAAGAACACTGCACACATATTGGGAGCTAAATATGAACATTTTTACTATTTCCTTTTCCCAGTATAGCAGTTAAAACAGTCTATACGTATGGTTTTTAGTTACAAGATATAATGAATTTCCTAAGCTAAACATTCTTGAAACATATTCCAATAATGTTGCAAGTATTCAAAATATTCTCCAAGGTCAATATAATCCAGTAAAACTGTGCCTCATAACACAAACTTAATACCAGAGTATCACATAGCGTTATCAAGATATTAGATTAGATTGCTATTTGTACTTGAACGGGTATGTGTGCAGATAAGCTTCTAAATATTTCAATAAGCGTCTGACGTGCAAACGTTTTGAACAGTACCAGTAAATCACACAATAAGCGTCTGACGTGCAAAAGTTTTGAACAGTACCAGTAAATCACACAATAAGCGTCTGACTTGCAAACGTTTTGAACAGTACCAGTAACTCACACAATAAGCGTCTGACGTGCAAACGTTTTGAACAGTACCAGTAACTCACACAATAAGCGTCTGACGTGCAAAAGTTTTGAACATTACCAGTAACTCACACAATAAGCGTCTGGCGTGCAAAAGTTTTGAACAGTACCAGTAACTCACACAATAAGCGTCTGACGTGCAAAAGTTTTGAACAGTACCAGTAAATCACACAATAAGCGTCTGACGTGCAAAAGTTTTGAACAGTACCAGTAACTCACATAATAAGCGTCTGGCGTGCAAAAGTTTTGAGCAGTACCAGTAACTCACAAAACACAATCTTACACGTCAAAATGTATTCAATTGTAACAGTAAACCTACACGTTTTAATCCCATATATTGAGCTGTTCGATGGAAGTCTCGGACAATTGTTCGAAACGTGTCTTTTTATGTATATTAGTTTACTACACGTACGCGAACACGTACACGTATGACATTGCAAATACTTTATTTGTTTCAGTTCGATGTAACATGTAATGGCATTTTAGAATATTGAGCTTGTGCGTTAATGTACTTCTTAAGTCTGAATTAGTAATGTTACATTGAAGTACACCATTATATTTACAGATGCGGCTATTACGGCTTGGACTGAACCGACTATAAATTCAGCAGCCAGCGGAACTGGTTCATATTCTTTTGCTGAAAACATTGCCACTGGAACAGGCGGTGTCAGTAAGACTATTGCCGCTACTGGTACAGGTACTATGGCATACACATTACTGACGAGCGGGACACCATTTTCAATTGCAAGCGCCACAGGTGTACTATCCCTAGATACGGCTCTTGACTATGAAACGACAACAACATATACGATAGAAATACGGTAATGTTTATTTTTTATTCATCGCAAGGTTACATTGCGTAATTATTATTATCGGAGTTATATCATAGTTAAACGTCTAGTTTCTCGTTGGTAATAAAAAAGAAGATATACTTAATTCTAACACGACCAGCAAATAACCTATATACACATAGGAGAAAATCAATCAACGGTTATTTTGTGATAACCCTTGCAAGTGCAAAGTAGTGACGTCATCCTCTTTGTATATAATGATCCAGGTGCGTAGCACGAAGTGTAGTTTATGTCGTAAAAAGTAGTTACCATTTTTGTCTAACATTGTTTTTACTAGTATGTCGTCTTAGAAACGAGATAACAAGTTCCCAAGTATGATTTATCGTAGAATAATCCGAATTTTTCGTTCTTATGTGAAACTATATATATCACGAATATTTTTTACGCATAAGAACGCAAACACGGGCTATTCTACGATAAACCACGCTTGGGAACTTATTATTTCTTAAATATATTTCTGAAAATGAAAATTCAGCAACAAATATTCAACCTCATATTTAATACGAGCCGCGCAATGAGAAAACCAACTTAGTGGCTTTGCGATCAGCATGGATCCAGACCAGCCTGCGCATCCGCGCAGTCTGGTCAGGATCCATGCTGTTCGCTTCCAAATCCTATTGCAATTACAGAAACCGTTAGCGAACAGCATGGATGCGCAGTCTGGTCTGGATCCATGCTGGTAGCAAAGACACTATGTTGGTTTTCTCGTGACATGGCTCATATGGTCTTGTTGCTTTATGTTAGTATGTAAGAGTAATACAGAAAGTAATGTTAATGGCGATTGGTTTGAAAGTTGTTTGGCTAGACAGGCAACTATATTGCAGAATGGTTGATAGTCAAATCTTTATCTTCTTGTCACATGAAAAACCAAAACAAAAATCCCAGAAGAACAATACATACGTAATGTAAAAACATCGTAAAATTAATCTATATTACTGGTATTGTTATAAGTTAAAATCCAAGCAAAAGACTATTCATCTACAAATATATGAAAAAGATTTTATACTTTATTAGTACAACTTGTATGATATGAGCCGCTCCATGAGAAAACCAACATAGTAGCTTTGCGACCAGCATGGATCCAGAATAGCCTGCGCATCAGCGCAGTCTGGTCAGGGTCCAATCTGTTCGCTTATGGTTTCTCTCATTGCTATAGGTTTTGAAAGCGAACAGCATGGATCCTGACCAGACTGCGCGGAACTGGTCGCAAAACCACTATGTTGGTTTTCTAATGGCGTGACTCATATATTGTCTTACAGCATACATGCCTGAGTAGCAGGGCGTATAGTTCGTTGTTTTAAATCCCTGTTTAAAAGGTAAATATAACGCAGGAAAATCATAGGAGGCAGATATAGAATGTAGTATATATAAATATCAAGGTTAAATGGACTTTTCTACTGACGTAAAACAAATTTATATGATCAAGTTTTACGCCCTTTTGTCTGTATTTTCAGGGCTGTGGACTCTGCTTCGCCTGCGGGTTCCGGTACAGCCACAATTACTGTGACAGTCACAGATGTAAATGAAGCTCCAACATTTACAGCAGCAGCATTTGGTGTCTGCATCTCCGATGCTTCCACTGCTGGTATAAATTAATCTGTTTTCATTATCAGTTAAAAATTAAATTGTATAGTTCTCAAATTGAGAAAAAAAAAACGTTTTAAATTTCAATACTTGCAGTTTTTTTAATGCCCTTTTCCGATAAAGTTACTGAATATGATAAAATCAAACGTTAGAAAGTTACATAAATAATTTACCAGATGCTGATTTGTTTAGAGTGACTCGCTTTATGCATTTTAGACGAATTGTTTTCTCTAAAGAAAACGCATGAAAAGGAAGAAATGGATGAAATGTAAGGGTGACTTATTTAATTAATTCTCATAAGTTACCAAACATAATTGGGAAAAGGAAGTAAACCGTTGCGACGCTTTCTACATTAAGAATAACATCAGTATTCTTTTTTTTTTTACTAATATCTAACACATATTTTACACACTTCATCACTTTTCAGTCTATATTTCAAAAAATAAACCTTATTGTGGGCGAATAACTTTAATTGTTTATATTTACTACGCAAATGTGTTCAATTGCTTAAGAGTTTCTTTCTTCTTTGAAGGAACAACTTTAACAACAGTGACTGCAACCGATCAAGATTCGGGAGACACCATTACATACAGTATTGCTGGTATGTTCTTAATTTTTGTTAGGCTTTTCTCTTTTATCGAGTTCATTAAAATTTTCATCGAATTAGAATGCATTGTTACGGGGGCTTCATCTCGCTCTGTCCCACTGGTCAGATCGTTCTGTGTCTGTACTAGTAGAGGATGTTTTTCGCGCTCTGTGTGTTTGCTTTTGTTGTGTGTAATGCGCCTTTGACCGTGCGTTTCATGAAAAGAGCGCAATATAAATCTGGTATAATAATAATAATAACGTTATCGAGATTTTATGTTAATCTAAATAGAATATAGATGGGAAAATTCTTACAAATAATATTGATACTGTAGCATTACCGAGAGATAAATGTCTACAACCATCGACATTTTGTTTTTTTTGTTTCGTTTTACATTGTATTTTGTCCGTTTTTTGTTCTGTTTTTTTGTTTGCAACGGTCGTCAAATTTCAAATGCTATTATTGCTACGTATTTGACTGAAATAAAATATAAATAACAAACCTTGACTACTATTTAATTAAAACTGTAAAAAAAAACATAAACATTTTGTGTATATCAGGCGACAGCACGAACACCGACTTCAGTATTGCTTCAACCGGTGTTATCACAGTGGCAACAGGAAAAACACTTGCAGCATCTACAACGGCTGCTTATGCCCTGCAGATTGAGGCTGCAGATAACGATGGAACACCACTGACTGGAACAACAACAGTTGGCGTACTTGTTCAAGCATGTTCATCTGGGTCGGCTGCTCTGCTTGCAAGCTCTGTCCTGGTACTGATGATGGGTTTCACCATGCTGTTGAAATAAAACACAAATAAGCTGAAGGATGTGTACTAATCATTTCAAATGGCATATTGTGACGTTGTAAATCGTGTGTTGTGCGGTCATAAGTCGATTGTTTCGACGGCATAAGTAGAATGGTATGACGTCATAAGTCGAGTGCTGTGACAAATGATATGTCCATCCTGTGCAAAAAGACATTTTATGGCCATGTAGAAATTACATTTATAACCGAAATCAAAGTCGAGTAACACTCTTTTATAAATACAAATAAATTTACTCGTAGTAGTCAAATAATTTCACCAGAAATAGTTATAAAGACTGCAAATTTGGGTTTGGATCAATTATTTTTTATGAGACGTATAAATTTAATGTGAAATACCCGGTAAGCTGATTCCTTTTCTTTAATAAACGTATCTTATTTATCAAATGAATACTTTACCTGGAAACAAAATAGTCCCTCGAAGGATGATGCGGATTTACAAAAATTCTGATCAAAATCTACGCTTTAAGCTAACTATATATAAATAAATAGAAATATAATATTCCTGAGTATTAATCACTATAAAGCGGATAGTCAAGAGGTGATAACATGCATTCATTATTTGTTAAATCTGATAAACATTCATTTTAAGATAATTTTTACCCCAAAAAATAACGAGAAGTGTACTTACAATTTCACAACTTACTGTGTGTTTTGTGTGTGAGTGAATTTTGTTACAACATAGGCTTTCCCATTAATGAAATGGCAGACATTGAAATATGGGTCAGTCTGTGCCTCTTACTCTTCTTTTAGCCTGGCTTCAATAACATGTTACATTTAACTTTGTAATATTGCAGTTAATTACGTCAACGTAAACAGCGTTTTGAAGTTTAATATTCCTTTTACAACGAGATATCACACAGTAACGACAATAAAAAGTAATTATCATTTTAAGGATACAAATCACAGTTTTATTTATTGGTTTTGTGGTACTTAATAGATAAAATTATACAGTTGATAATGTTTTACAGTTTATAGCAGCTTACTATCTTTTCTGCTCTTTGTGTTTTGAAATAAATCTTTAAAAAACACGGCATGCCTATTGATTGTTTCATTTCCATCCTACGGCCTTGAGAGTGTTATATGTACATGTAACCACGGTCGTCAAAGGTAGAGGTATTTTGAACAACGTGAAATACCAAATTTATTGAGATCTTCATCACCCTGTATCACGAAGACCGGGACGTTTAAGGCCAAACGATATTTTAGTTTATTGCATTAAGGAGCATTCACACCGACCGAATGTTCCAGGTCAAATCATAGTATTTGATGCTACAAAACAAAAACATACAGAGCACTATTTTCAAGTGTGTCATGAATGCTTAAGAATTGTTACTGGAAAAATTAACAGCCTTTCAACATTTGAGCCGTGCCATGAGAAAACCAACATAGTGGGTATGCGACCAATATGGATCCAGACCAGCCTGCGCATCCGCGCAGTCTGGTCAGGATCCATGCTGTTCGCTAATAGTTTCTCCAATTCCAATAGGCTTTAAAAGCGAACAGCATGGAGCCTGACCAGACTGCGCGGATGCGCAGGCTGGTCTGGATCCATGCTGGTCGCATACCCACTATGTTGGTTTTCTCATGGCACGGCTCATTTAATTGACAATATACGTGCTCTACACATACAGAAGGGTACAAAATTGTATCCTACAGGTCTCCTGATACCACACGTATTGGGATCAACCTCAGTTTGTCAGAAAAGCAGCGTGGTGCTCAAACAAAAAACAAAGGAAACTACTTGATATGGCATGTAATTATAATTATACTATTACGAGGAACGAGTTTTGCCACACTTTACCCTCTGTATTTCATCTGTTACATTAGCCCATTTGAACCACGCGGAAGCAGCGAGGGTTCACAGCCAGTGATGCCTGCTTTGTATGGCTTTAAATTATCACAAACTGTCATTTTATCTTGTTGCAATCCGGCACTGCTTTTGTTATGTGTAAACAAACCATATCTGTAGTCCTGTTCTTTGTAGGCATTACAAGCCCTTCTGCTTATTTCTTTTCTTCGTTCCAAAGTACATTAAAAACCTTTTAAAAGGAAAAAGATCGAATCTATCATACCTGTCAAGTTATAGATATATGTCACAGGGTGAGGAAAATGTGCAGTCAGTGCGGGGCTCGAACCCTAGGACCTCTCGCTTACCGACTGAGCTAACCGGCTGCCTGACACATCTTTCCCCCTAACGTGACCAAGTTCGTACCGTAACATACACCCCCACAAGTTGGAAACTCGTCCTCGAGTTCCGGACGTACTTAATATTGCATGCGTCGTTAGACTGACCAAGAAGCATGCAACGGTCCCATGTTGGGCGCCAAATGTCACATGGTGAGAAAAATGTGCAGTCAGTCCGGAGCTCGAACCCGGGACCCCTCGCTTACAGGGCGCTCTACCGACTGAGCCCACCGGCTGCCTGACGCATCTTCTCTCCCAACGTGACCAAGTCCGTACCGTGACATATATACTACAATGTAACTTAACACGAAGTATTTATATGGTTCTAAACATGTATATTTACATATATCTGTGGGTCTCTGGGTGTGGGGTGGGAGGGTGTGTGTGGGGGGGGGGGGGTGACAATGGCGCTGAATTTAAAGGCGAATTCAGCGGAACAAATTTTACCAAGTCGTAGGTAACTTTGTTGTTATACAACTCTGTAACATGACTATGTAATTACTCCTCAAATTTGATAGTACTAACTTGCAGAAAGGATTACATCGATATCATATAGTCGGCCCTTATTTGCACGTCATTAATCATTTTAATACTGATTTTTAATGCACAGTGGGTTTTCCTTTGTAATCTGCATATTTTGAGGCTGTAGGTTATTTCATAAAAGAACATTTACATCGGGACCCTATCACAGGAAGATATCCGCATTATTTACTTGGTTCTACTAAAATACTCATGTAATGTTGATAGTTTATTTATACTCTAGCAATGATAGTGAACACTTGTAATTACATATGTTTTTCAAACTAAATTATCACAGACTGTGATAATACTACAAGACAATGTAATCATTGCATTCAACTGGAACTGCCTCCTAACAAACGAATGAGATCAGATTCCCATGCCTTTCCTGTAAGGGGAAAATAGCAATAAAATCACTTTAATTGACGCTCCTTGGTCGTCTCTCTTTAGTAGGCAGAGGGTCGTCGTATTATGAAATAGTATATTAGCATTCAGTTTAAACACTACATGAAGATGTAACGACCATTTTAAAACGTCTTAAGTCAAACGTGTTTTGTTGCATAGAAAGTATTACAGATATAGATTATTGCAATGAAGACACTCACTACCAACATAATAAGCATAATGAAAAACAATAAACATATCTAATGGTTTTAAAATGATTTTCGATGCATTGGCGGGTCAAAAGTTAACAGATGATATTCAAGTGAAGTCCTGATATTGTCCTAAAAATAAAACGTTACTTATGATATTGTTACAAATAGATATATGGTTAATAGTTTAGTAGGAAAAGTCCCAAATATGGAACGTTCTCACCCATACAGCACTGCATACGTTTAAATAATTATACGTGCTAACCGACAGGCACATCATGCTTATATCAACATAAAGTAATAATAAAAACACAGACCTAAAAAGCAGACACGAACATGCTACCTGAACACGCCTTGAAACTGTAGTGGCAAAACCACTACTACTAAGTAATAGGGATTTAAACCGGTTTATTGGCGCCAAACCTTACTTTTTGACCATCACTATGTCTCTATATGAAAATGCAGTATGAATAAATCCCCAATTCCCATCCCCCACTCCCACTAACTTACATATGAAGATGCATTCTGTTCTTTTATAAAGCATTTTAATTACTTCCTGTACACATGCAAGACCCGATCATCAACCAAATATACTTGATACTGATAACCCTATTTTTTGTTTTGCTACATTTATCGAAACTGTAAAATAATCATTTTGTTGAGAACTTTTTCCTTCTTGATCATTTGTATATTTCGTCGAAACGATACTTACATTTAGAAAATTATTAGCCCGCCCACTTAGCTAAGTAGGTAAGAGCGTTGGTCTACGGATCGCGGGGTCGCGAGATCGATCCTCGGGCGGGGTGTATGTTCTCCGTGACTATTTGATAAACGACATTGTGTCTGAAATCATTAGTCCTCCACCTCTGATTCATGTGGGGAAGTTGGCAGTTACTTGCGGAGAGCAGGTTTGTACTGGTACAGAATCCAGGAACACTGGTTAGGTTAACTACCCGCCGTTACATGACTGAAATACTGTTGAAAAACGAACGGCGTTAAACCCAAAACAAACAAACAAATTGCTTAAAGCACTTTATAAATATTGTAGTACTTGGCTTGCTCGTTTACGACTGACTCAATTCAGGCAGACAATCCTAGCTTTTTTAACAGGACAAAGTGTGCATGTTAATTCTAATGAGATAACAACTGATTGTTTGTATCTAACATTATATACTTGTAATATACTTTAAGGTAACTTAGATGACTGTTTTTACGTTACCAAAATGATGGTCAACTGACATATTCTTACATTAACCGTGCCTATCCAAAACCTCTTTTTGTCATTTTTCTCAATGATCTCTTTCTTATGTAACTCTATGGTTTCTTAGTTTCCTGCACACGTACGTAAGCACGAACGTTCACACAATCATCCCTCAATTTCGTGAAATTATGAATGATTTTTAAAAATAACAGTTAAATAAAATGTGGTCTGAATTTCTGTGCTCATTTCTTTCATTAGAAAAAATGATGAAACTATGAGAGAAAGGTTTGTTCCACAGTTTCATCATTTTTTCTAATGAAAGAAATCAGGTAACGAACAAAAATGAAGCCAGCACTTTAAAGGTAATGTCGTTTGATTATTAGCGTAGTGCGCTCAATTATGATAATCACAAATGTATGTTTTACTGATAAATTAAATTTTTGTGGTGTTAGGGAAAGCAGAAGGTTTCTTTATGATACCCCATAATTAAATTCTGCATAGTCTGAGAAAATGAGACTTCAAAAGTGCAAATGCCAAAGTTTAACCAATTTATTTTTTTATTAACAAGGAAATGTTTATCGACTTTGACGTGTGAATTAAGATGAGACATCTTTAAGTATAGGAAACTACACAATATGTGTTGCGGCCATCACCAAATTCCGTGACATTTTCATTTTTTTTAATAAGTTCTATTTTATATTTTTAGTATCTATTTAGATGCTATCAGGTGAAGTGCTGAAACTTATCAGTGAGATAAATCTCTAATGTCACTCATAGCGCCGAACATTTTTTTCTTCGGAAAAATTTATGTCCCTTGAACTATATTCTTTAATTACCTCCTTTTATTGACATAAGATATCACACTGAAAATAAACAAATATCCCCTAAATGTTATGATCAAGCACGGTTTGTTCTGTATAGTTAAGCAATATGCGTAATTTATTTTCTATTAAAGAATCCTGCAGGGGCACAGTATGCAACCTAGGAAAATGATAGCAGACTCGTTTTTGCTGAGTCTGTTGATCATAGGTTAGAAAAGTGCATAAACCTCACATGACCCTTATCACCGTCTAGAGAATAACTGTATTATTACACATGCAAATAGGTTACATTATCTCAAATGACATGAATAATAACTATTGTGTGAACGTACGAACTGAAATAAAACTGACACCGTACGCAACAATAATGAGGTGAGTAAAAATGTACTTAAAATGAACTTTGATTACGCCTTCACGGGTGGTAAACGCGCAATCCAATTCCCACTGGGAATACGCTACAAATTGGTTGCGCGACTTCCGGTGCTGGTGTTGCGCATCAATATATACAAAATCGAGGTAGGTGGGTTTTTGTTTTTGTAAATAATGACACATTTACGAGTGCTTTCGAAAAAAACGAAAATGTTATTCGACACAAAAATGAATAAAGATCATATGTGTGAAATACAAACTTATTAATTTAAGAATCAACTCTGTTATCACGAAAACTCTGCTGGCTCGAGCTGTCAAAAAAGCATGGAATCATGAAAAATGCAAATTTTCTAACTCTTGTGCCTTCTTTCTGGAAATGTGACGCTTCTAATGATCAAACACGTGTAAAACAGTCATGAATATTACATACACTTGAATGAAATATTGCTTTTTTTTTTGAGGGGGTGGGGGGGGGGAAGATTGGCAAAAAATAATCGGGAATGGGGTTGCGCCCCGGGAATGGAGTTGCGCGTATACAATGTATACATTATGATGTATAAGAGCAACTGCATTCCCGGTGCGCAACCCCATTCCCAATGATTTTTTGTCCCCGTAAGCAGGATTTGAAGCAAATAATTTTGATATTCGTTACTTTATAATAGTCGAGTTATCATAAAAAGCATCAGATGTCCTCAGATTAGAGATTAGGCATATGAGGTCAGAAACTTCCATTTTTGTTGATTTCATACTTTTTTCACGCTTCGTGTCGCCTGAGTTTTTGTGATAATGGAGCCGAATCATAAATTACAAACCAGATATTTTATACGTATGATGTATTACCATATTTGTGTCGAATAGCATTTTGCTTTTTTCGAGAAAATTTATTCTTGTCTCATACTAAGCAAAATCATAACTTCACATACCTCAATTTCGTCTTTTTTTTATGCGCAACACTAGCACCGGACGTTGCGCAACCCATTTTAAGCGTATTCCCGGCAGGAATTGGATTGCGCGTTTACCACCCGTGGCCTTTTAAACCGGACAGGAAATGGTATGCGAGGGGAGTATATTGATTTCATCATTAATTCGTTTGATATTGTTATAGTTCTCTCCCTTTCCTACACAAATCTATTGCCATAATTTGTGGTTATGTTTAGAACCCTTTTTGATACTGGACAGCGACAGCATGTAACACTGAATCTTTTTACTCCCTTCTGTGTCTAATACGACATTTTGTTATCACTCTTACATGTATAAATTATTCTAAAACCAAATGAAAGTACTATATTCAATCAACTGTCAAGTCTTAAAAATTTTAAACCGATTTTAACAAGCCATTTTACAAGGATGATATTTCCAATTAGTCAAGTAAATAAACCTTTCCAGAGCAACAGCCTTTGTACAACAAATATCCTCCGTTTTCTTCTCGATAATACTATATGCATTTACTGCATACACATTTTAAAAATGATAATTTCATTAATTATTTACAATGTAATAAAGCTATATGTTTCAGGATAAAGTTATTATTTTCATACAATATAAATTTGATCTCTAATATTGCTTGGTAATGGTGATTACTTTTTGCGTTTATGGTATGAACATTCCCAACAAGTTTTAGATAGTTCTTGCAACAACAAAAATCTTGACACAGTGTGTTTTGATACATTGAACAAGAAATATTTGGAAAAATCAACTATTTTACGGTCAGTGAGTGAAATAATGCCATTAAATAACTTTGGTATAACACCAGTGTAAGAAGCAATAGCTGATAATAACATTGATTTTACTGATCTGATTGGATCAAACCCTAACTCTTTAAGCACAACTCTGTGTGGTGTCGGGTTGATTTCACGGACCTTATTACAAATATTCGATATAACTGTGCATAAGTGTCCATAGTTATTTAGCAGATACATCATATATATAAAACGGTAGCCTAAATAAATACGAATTTTGTCATGGAGTATTGGTCTAATTTAAAAATGTAAGCATGCAGTAAACAGCAAATCTGATTATCTCCAGAAATTGGCATAAAATAAAACGACCATTTGTTTTCCTTCAGTGAGATATTCAAATATCGAGAAGGGAGACACATCACCACTATTTTCTCTGAAGCTCCGCTTTCGTGAAAATATTGAAATGTCTGCCTTTTCTGTGAAGATCTATTTCAATATCAAACTGAAAAAAAATGAAAATAAACAAATATGTCCTATATGTTAAAGTCCAGCTTGGTTTGTTCTGTATAATTAGGCAGTATGCGTAATATAATATTTGTTGATCCTGCAGAAGCACAGCATACAACCTAGGAAAATGATAGCAGACTCATTTTTGCAGAGTCTGTTGGTCATAGGTAATAAATGTGCAAAACCTCACACGTTCCCTATCACCGTATCACCGTCAAGAAAGGAATTCTATTATTCATACACATGCAAATAGATTATATTATCGCAAATATCCTGAAAATTAACTATTGAGTGAAAGTACGAACTGCGATAAAACTGACACCGTATGCAATAATAATGAGGTGAGTAAAAATGCATTTAAAATGAACTTTGATTACGACAAAACAACTGCTAAACCGGACAGAAATGCCATGTCAGGGGAGTATAGTGCTTTTATTATTAATTCGTTTGGTTATGCTACAGTTTTCTCCCTTACAGAAATCTATTACCAGATTTACAACCTTTTTAATACTAGGCGGCAGCAATTGCGATATATTATTACGGACAGGGTAAAACATTGGAAGCAAAGTATATAAGGTCTTAATATGCCTGAATATGGCTATTGTTTCAAACAATAAAAACACACTGTCTTGTTTAAAAAGTTTAAAAATTGTTTAGGGCTTCAGTTTGTAATTATATATACAAATAGAAATTATGTCAATATCTTCAAGGGGCAGGACGTGAAGTGGTTGCACACTTGGTTCAAGCGAGCGAAATGGTCGCAAACTTACAAAATGGCGGATATTTACTGACATCTTCGCGTGTTCGCTTGCTTTTTTATCAGGTAAGTGTGTTTCTATGGTTTTCTGAACTCTACGGGTATGTGCATGCACTAGTTCCATGTCTACGTCACACTCGGTTTTGCGTTTCAGCGTCGTAGACATCGAATTCTCGAAGTTATTGAAGTTATTAAATGGTCATGTCAATGTTTTGATATTTGCAATGCGTCGTTTCTTGCCATTTTTTTTCATTCTAATGATCAAACTAGCCTGTTTTGGGACCCTTAAACGTGACAAAACAACTCATTGTGAAGAACTCTATACAAATTTGGTTCTGCATGTTTTCAGGGGTAGTGCTATACCCAAATAAATCTTGTTCAAGCTCTTTTTTGTCGCACACTTGCACTTCAAGCAATTTCGGACGCAAACTTTTTCTGGAAAAATAGTGTCCAACTCTCACCCTAACCCTAACCCTAGGAAGTCTATGGAAAAACCTTTTATAACCATTCTGGGAATAGAAGGTGTTCTACGAAGTATATATATTAATGAAACTTCTCACAGTGTAAATAAACATAATTTTTATTATGGCCTATAATGTGTTGAAATAATTTTTTTAATAATTAAAGCAAACCGCACATTTCTAGATCTAGATTAAGAGCTCGTTTTAGGAAGTATGAAACGTGTCAGATGTTTGAATATTATATCTAATACTCACAGATTTCCATTTATTCATAAAATTACTTTCATATCCGTACGCCGAATCCATGCTTTATTCTATGATTTCCGGATAAATGATATTACGCCATTGCTGCCGGTTTATCAAACGCGCAGATTTAACTTAATGCTTAACCTAACCAGTATTCCTGGATTCAGTACCAGTGCAAACTTGTTCTCCGCAAATAACATATGTATCAGCGGTGAAGGACGAATGATTGTAGACACAATGTCTTTCATCAAATCGTCACAGAGAAAAGACGCCCGCCCCAGGGATCTAACTCATACTCCGCGACTAGTAGATCTGCGATCTCCCTAATAAGCAAAGCGGGCGGGTTTTAGCCGATTCTGTGGCACAACAATGTTGGCAACCTAAAGTTCAAATATATAGAAGACGTATGTTAAGAATTGCTGCAGGACGAAACATTAAAATGCCGTTTACTTGCGAAATATATTTGAGCCGTGCCTTGAGAAAACCAGCATAGTGGCTTTGCGACCAGCATGGATAAAGATCAGCCAAAGCATCGGCGCAGTCTGGTCAGGATCCATGCTGTTCGCTTTTAAAGTCTATTGCAATTAGAAAAACCGTTAGCGAACAGCATGGGTCCTTCCCACACTGCGCCGACGCGCAGGCAGGTCTTATCCATGCTGGTCGCAAAGCCATTGTGTTGGTTTTCTCGTGGCGTGGCTCACTTTAATTGTTACTAAAAGAAACAAAAAAAAAGCGTCAAACGCAACAGTGTATAATGTTATTTGTTCAGTTCCTTATATTATATAAATTTTGCGTTACATCGCAATATATTGCACAATTACCAGTGTTACTTTTTATTGCAGAGATCATGAGTTTGACAAAAGGAAAGGAAGTCTACCTAAATTTGGAACGTTACGAAAATTAAATGATGTGCCCAGAGGAGTTCAGCCAGTTAGGTCTCATTATAAAGTGGACGAGTCTAGAATTTTACCATCACTTAGGCTTGGTATTTCGGAGATGTTGAGCGAACTCACAAAGTAAACTGTATACAGTTACTAACATCTATAAACAATTACTAGCAATTCTAATATGACTAACAATGTTTTAATCATCACAACGATATTATGTTGACGTATGTTGACGTCACGTCATAGTGATATTTAGCGCAATATACGCATCAAGAAATAGCGCTTTCAAATTTTATGAAATATTTTGCTTAACAGTATTTTAAGAAATGTCCCATCACACAATGTTTCACATATTTTGTTAGCTATCCGCTTTGCTGAATAATTCGCAATATTTTTTGCCCGAACTGAACGCTGCCGCAAGACTTATTACCGTTTCCGGTCTTGGCGTGTATGAAGAAAGACCTACTGTTGGCGCCATGCTTGCGCAAAGGAACAGTGCCATCATACATGTATTTGATATAAATTTTACAATATAGAACATATAAGAATCGAAATAATTTATAGGAAAACGGTGCTTTATCACTTTTTTATACACTCGAATGGCTGTGCCCTCGTGAAATTAATACGCCCACGGTATAACCGCCCATCGTATATAAATAATGATAAAGCACTGTTTTGCTATAAATTATTTCTTAAATGTTCGGCTGTGATCAAATCAATGTTCCCTTGAAATGAACAACCAGATGATATCTTCTGTTGATTGCTACCACAGGTTTAAATGCCACTTCTACTGTGTTCAATTTTGCCTTAATCGAAGTTACTTCAATGTGTTCAAGCTTATATCTTTTTGGATACCAATTAAGATTTCCAAACGAAACACGCGATAGCATACGGGTACTTCGCTCCGCTTGACGTATACACTTGAGTTTTGTCTTGTGGTACTTCTTCCTTCTGTTTGATAACTATTCAATTATCCAATCAGAAACGACGAAGTTAAGCACGTGATAAAGTGATGTGAACTGCAGATGTTACACTGAAACTTTGGTGACAACAGTTAAACATTTTATCTCAGTTCTGCTCTCCTGAAAGTTTTTAATTTTAAAACGTTCATGTGTATTCATGTATTCATTATTTTGCTATACGTATGTACATATGTCTTATAATTAAAGTTGACGATGCATGTTTAGGAAACAAAATATGAACTATGTTGCATGTCCGTAAAGAAGTATTTCGCATGCATCTTGTTTCCTGTCCGTATTGTGATCGTGCAACATTGACTCAATTATGGGTCACAAGATTGTGCAGGTGAATAAACAACAACAATAATTGTACTTTAGTCTCTTCTAATGAACTCAAAACGTTTTACATCATGATTATATCTTCAAACTGAGATATGCTTTTGTACATGTATCATGGCAATGTAACATAATGTATGCATTTATGTTATTACATCACTGGTGATATATAAATATGTGTTTTTTTCTATCTAAATTAGATGCTCTACTTATGTTTTTATGAAAAGAAAACTGTATTTTTAACTAATGAAGTTGATGTATTCCAAATGTTTCAGAGATAAGCATACAATAATTGCCACACAAAAAAAAACAACAAACAAAAAAAAGCAACAGTAACTGTTGTTTTTTTCCTGAACACATTATGTATCTTGATCACGTGACTAGACTTAATAAAGGAGACTTAACAAGGGGATAACAAAACAAAACAGAGTTATTAGTAAAGCAACCAGCTCGGCTATTCGTACAAAATAGTCAGTCAACACTTACTTTTCAAATGTAATAGTACGTATTGCCAAAGAAATTGTAATTTCAGCTGTAATGATAACTAGCAGACACAACATTTACTTAATTCTCTAACCTGAAAAAGAGCGATGTGTTAAGTTTCAATCTAATACCTTTTGCTGTAACATTAAGTGAGATATGGGCTACAGTGGCTTTACGCAAAAGTCTAAAGAAAACAGTATAAAAAGGGGATTCAATAAGAGTTATCTTACTTAGTTAATTTAGTAATTTTGATGACTAGGATCAATTATTTACTTTAAATCAAATACAATAATTGTTACTGGAATCTTGCCGAATGTACGCAAAACGCCGGTGCCGGCGCCTGGGTAAGCAGATTAGTCTGTGAATATTCGAGCCGAAAAAATAGTAAACAACACCTAAAGTAACATTATACATATATACTAATGTATAATTTTGAGTATACTTAATAATGTTGAAAGGGGTTCATTTTTTTTTTTACTAAACTTACTGTTCTCGTGATTCAAAGCTTGCTTCTTACTTACACTAAAGTAAGAAAGTATAGGTTTATGTTTCATTACATTTTTGAACGTTTTAAGCCTAAAAGTGTAAAACCACTCTCTGAATCTAGATTACGTATTCATCCTTCAATTTAATAACAAAATTCAAAACTTGTAAAAATTAAAAATATAGTTGCCGGTTGCTTACTGACATTAAAAAGAAAACAAAAAATGGCAGACTTTTTGACAATGCCAACATAAAACATTGTTAATATCAATTAAATCTATGTAGGAATATTTCTTTTATGTGTTATATTTAACAATTGCAAATTGATGGCTACATTTGTTTCTATACATTTGTGTTGTATGTGACCTTTTCATATTGATATTTGAATTTACATGTAAGTTGTATTTGACATTGACATATCAATTAATATGTTACATAATGTCTGCATTACCCTTGACATTACATATAATATGATATTGTGCTTCCTCATTGTAACAGTAAGATAGTTAAATTTTTGTTTACTGTAACATGTGCAAACTGAATTTTGTACAAAAACTGATTATAATATATATGAGCCGTGCCATGAGAAAACCAACATAGTGCGTTTACGACAAGCATGGATCAAAACCAGCCTGCGCATCTGCGCAGTATGGTCAGGATCAATGCTGTCCGCTTTCAAAGCCTATTACAACTAGAGAAACCGTTACCGAACAGCATTGATCCTGGACAGACTGTGCGGATGTGCAGGCTGGTCTGGATCCATGCTGCTCTCAAACGCACTGTGTTGGTTTTCTCATGGTGTGGCTCATATGATCTATATGGTCTTAATTAAAAGCAAAGAAACTTAAGTGTGTGTTGTTTTATTATTCCCTCCCCCCATTTAAATGCACTATGATTTCCAAATTACCAGGACAGCATTCGCGATTAATTACGCAAACATTGCAATTATTTGAAAGTATACTAATTCAAAACATTCAAATATTCGTTGCTAAGGAAACATTGACAAAATATCAAAGATACTTCAATCAATAAACATGAAACTGAAAGTATAAGTTTAAACTTTAAAAAATACAGATATTTACGGTAGACCTTTTGTCACTTAATGCCTTCCTGACAATAAATAAATAAATAAAATCTACATTTGAAAAAAAGCAGAAGGAATGTAAACATTCACGCCTCTTTACTCCAAAAATTATCAATTGTACTTCAGTCTTTGCTTTCTTCTACTACACACGCTTTCAGATGAATTTGAAGACATTTCTTCCAATGGAATGACTTTCCACAAACATGGCAAATATTCTTGGGCTCTCCATGTACTTTCATATGCTGTTTCAATAGCCTGGAAGCCTTGAAAGATTTTTTACATTTCTCACAAGACCAGTCATTCTTCGCATGAAGATTCTTGTTGCATTCACACTTTTTTTCGTGCCTCGCCAGGCTGGATTTGTACGCGAATGTACGTGCACATTTTGAACACTTAAATGAGTTATTAGTATTCCCATGTATAGAAGTATGAGCTTCAAAACTCCTTTGTGACATCAATTTCATTCCGCATGAACAAGTATACGGCGACTCTTCACTGTGCAATGTTAATTCATGTTTCTTTAATAAGCATGGTTTAGCGAAGCCTTTGCCACAAATAGTGCAAAGGTGTTTACATTCTCTATGTATCTGCATATGTTCATTAAGAGAATACCTATTGTGAAAGTCCTTTTCACATACGATACAGTGGTAGTTTGTCGTCTCATTTGACGGCAAATGTCGCTTTAGCCCAAACTGTGAGCGGAACTTTTTTTCACAAATGCCACATTCTAGAGAACTTTCATCCCCGTCTGAATCTTGCATTGTTTCCTGCAAAATAAATTGGTCTATGAAATACAATACTGTGTAACGATTTCAGATCTGTTGAAATTAAAACACAAGTTTACCATATAATAGCGCGATAATAATATTTTCTATGTAAAATATATCTAAAAAAATTCTTAATGTCAATTATAAATACAGGATCAATGGGAATGGAAACTTGGGACTAAAAATTGCATCAAAAACTCGGTCTTGGGTATATACAATGCTAATGCACACCATAGCAAAACACCTATTCCATATTTCACTGATCTTCCATTTGCTGTTATGAAACCATAAAGTAAAACCAGAAAAAAAAAACACTTCAGAAATGGGAAAGTCGCACCTAGTTAAGCACGATTGAAAGTCTTAATTTAAAAAAAAACTAACAGAAGGGTCCCCTTCCTTTTCCTCTTTAAGATATTTATCTTCTTTTTGTCTTCCTGCTGACTTAAATAAATCCAGTCTTATTCTTATATCTTATTTTATAATTCATTTGAAGGCGCTTGAAATACAGATCGTACGACATAAAAAGGGCTTTAAAACCTTGATTATTTACAGATTATGTGTTATTGAAACACATCAGTAGTTTTTGCTTTAAAAAAGTATTTGTAACCGGGTACTGGGGGTAAACTGCTTTAATTTTATGTTTTTATTGTATTGTAATTGTATGAAGTGCATGTATGCAAGAATGAGACGTAGAAAAAGATATATATATTTAATTATAAACCTTTATATTTAATGACCACAAGGTACGAATTTCAGTTTCACCGTGGTGTATTGGTTAAGAATGTGAGGCAGTTTTATTTCCAAGGCAGCCTGAGTTCAATTACCGACATAGGCATGTTTTTACTTGTTATGGAGCATTTTAAAACACAGTTTAGAAACAAAAATTCATGTTCATAATACAAAAATATTCCATTCTAAAGAAAGATCATATTAACGCTTACCCTGCAAAATTTCTATAACGAACATGTCCATCAGTTAATTTGGACAGTACCATTAACTGTATGTGTGCTTACCAAAAGATACGGACTGAATAGCGAACGGTGCAGATCTTGATAAGACTGCACATATGTGCAGGCTTATTATGATCAACACTGGTCGCAAAGGCAGAATCAATCGTGTCCAGCAAGCTAAGGGTTAAGCAAGAAAAAAAAGACGTCAGTGTCTTTAATGAACAGCAATAGACCGTCCATTATGCTGTTCTTTAAACCGGCACCTCTAAGGATTTATATTTAACGGGTAGTTATGATTTATCAATGTCATCCCTTGATGGATGGTTTGTCAACAAATCTGCTTGAAAGACTTACAACATGAACAGAAGCTCCATTATAGACTAAGAATAATTCATGAAATACGTAATAACTACACTTACACTCACTCAGCTACTATCCTACCTAAAATAACTGCTGCGTTTTAGCCAGTAACAAAATGCACGTTACTTCTACTTTGTTGCAAATGGCGTTGTCTAACAAAGAGAGATAACTACGATGTCATTTCTGCCAAATTTTGTAGGCTATATACCAAAAAGAAAAAAAAAAAGTTCTTTGTTTCATATAAAATTCAGCATCTTCAGATCAATTTTGATAAAGTTGATAGATTTGCACTCCGTTGTAGACAGGATACACATCTTTTTTACAAGAAATCGAAAAGAAAAAGGAGTGTCAAATAGTATGCAGTGAAATGCAAGTCAACTGGTTAGGTAACCTTATATTGCCGCATAACACATGCCCTACTTTCGTTTTCAAGTAAACAACTTGAATATATGCGAAAAAAGTGTCTTCTTATGTAAAATACATTTCAAGTGTGAAATAATGCCCACTTACGCGCATAATATGCTTTAAAATGGAAAACAACTAGGGTCTATTTATTAGGGACTTTTCCGACACCACGGAAGCACATTTTTTACCAAATTAAATAATAAGGGTAACTATATTTTATTTACTTTCGGCAATTCATACGTTTATTTCTCAGAAAACCTTCAGTAAAACATTCTGCGCAGTTCCATTACGAAATCATATGTGAAAGTCGCGAAATTTACGTTTCACTGATACCTCCCTATGTCCGCTTCTCACCTTATGTGCAAGATTTACATTTTTTCCAGTGTTTTACAAGAGTCTAGAAAATGTTTGAACGCGCAGAAGGTAAAATGATCACAGCTTCATTTAAAATGTCACGGATTTAACAAGTACATTGTGACTTCATGTCTTTATCAGTACAGTAATACGGAATTTGGCCAGCCCCAGATTTGAATCATCACCTCAAGTGCGAATGTTTGGTCCAAAATCATAGAAAGCTAAAAAATAAACCTCTATTTAGTGCTCAAACGTATTTATACGTGATTGGAAATAGAATTATTACATTCCAGTCTGTCTGCTGCCACTTCGAGAAAATTACATGATTTGCCTCTTCAGCGAGTTGCACAATAAACATTTTCCGAGAGTTGGACACTATTTTTCCAGAAAAAGTTTGCGTCCGAAATTGCTTGAAGTGCAAGTGTGCGACAAAAAAGAGCTTGAACAAGATTTATTTGGGTATAGCACTACTACTGTATAGAGTTCTTCACAATTAGTTGTTTTGTCACGTTTAAGGGTCCCAAAACAGGCTAGTTTGATCATTAGAATGAAAAAAATGGCAAGAAACGACGCATTTCAAATATCAAAACATTGACATGACCATTTTATAACTTCAATAACTTCGAGAATTCGATGTCTACGACGCTGAAACGCAAAACCGAGTGTGACGTAGACATGGAACTAGTGCATGCACATACCCGTAGAGTTCAGAAAACCATAGAAACACACTTACCTGATAAAAAAGCAAGCGAACACGCGAAGATGTCAGTAAATATCCGCCATTTTGTAAGTTTGCGACCATTTCGCTCGCTTGAACCAAGTGTGCAACCACTTCACGTCCTGCCCCTTGATCTTGAACATTCAAGTTTAAACCAGATATGCATCAAATTTATTGTTTTGCGTTTTTCTACTTTGCTAAATGCTAGTATCTCCTGTGGAAGCTGGTAACATTGAGTCTTTTTTACTCCCTTCTGTTGTTTTTGTTATCAACTCTTACATGTGTGAATTATTCTAAAATCAAATGTAAGTACTGTACTCATTCAACTGTCAACTGTTACAAATTTTAAACCGATTTTAGCAAACCTCTTTACAAGGATGGTATTTCGAATGAATCTTGCCGCTAAGTAAATAATAAACCATTCCATAGCAACAGCCTTTGTATTATTAACATATGTCCTCCGCTTTCTCCTCGATAGTACTATATTCATTTATTGCATCCAAGCGCAAAGTTGTCTATATCTATTTACAATAATATAAAGCTATGAATATTCTATTACAGGATAAAGATATTATTTTCATGTTTGTTTTTTAACATTCTGTATAGAATTGATCTATAATATTACTTGATAATGGTGCCTTTTTGTGTTTATGATATGAAGACTCCCAACTAGTTTTAGATACTTACTTTCTTGCAACAAATAGAAACTTGTTTATTGAGAGACTAAATACATATTTGGAAAAATCAAATGTCTGACGTCGAAGGAGTGACATGATGCCATTACATAATTTTGGTATAACACCAATAAAATAAAGCATTCCGTTGATGTCGACGATAGTAAATTAACTTGGTTATATTTCATAAAACAGTGAACATATCACATTCGTTGCCTGAAACCTTACAAATACATGCAGAATAAAACGGCTGATAAAACATTTTTTTACACAAATATTATGGGATATTAATAACACTGATCTGATGGGATCAAGCCCTTACTCTCTTAAAACACATAGACCACAACTCTGTGTCTGTGCTAAGGTTACTTCGAAAATACAACATATATTAAAAACCTATTATATCAACTACTTGCTGTATTATGTTCAATCACGGAATAATAGATGACTTTCCCGCCATTTTAAAAAAAAGTCGGAAATAGACGTTAAGCAAATCGTCCAAGTCTTTATAAATAGCCTACTACGCTACGAAAAAAATGATATCTCTCTACAAGAAATAATATATATCAGCAGCTTCTCATGAAATTGTTTATGACTTGTCACTATCAACTAAAGTGAAGAATGACATCAAAACAGGTTTGGAACGACCACATGACTTAACACATGAAAAAAGAGCGGGAACATTAAATAACTACAAAAGCGAAAGCAGTAGCAGAGAGACGACAAGCCGGATACAAATAGGTAATATGCTGCGATCATTGTCGAAGCAGAACCCTATTACTTCAAGTTACGCGCATTCAACCGCATTCTCATCGGTCAAGTGTTCGTCAAAATCCCCAGTTGAAGTTCTGATAAATTTACATATTCCGTTTATTTGGGGTATACGCTCTCGTAATTAGTACCGATAGTGGTTTTAGCCAATCAATGACTCCGCAATACGTAGAACTGAGCTCTCCCTAAGCCGGTGGGTTCGAATATGAAAAGATCGCAACCACACATGTAGCAGATTCGGTTTCTGTGATTCTATTCAAGAGAAGTCTGCACTAAATCATATTTGAAGATTTATTTCCTTCTTCCATTTTGAAATAACTTCCGTTCTGCAAGTTTAACATCAGACAAACCGACAATGCCGCTTCAAGAATGATTTGATATTTGGCAATTGCATTGAGGGTTAATCCAGAAGTAATTTCATTCGTCTACTGTGCATTTATTCATCGTTGTATTAGTATACTATTAGATATAAAATAAAAATGTACGCGAATACAATTATGGTCACATGGATAAAGCTTATTTTCTAGGGTTGTTTCGTTTTGATCTTATAGAATACCAAAGTTTCTCCCTGGTGACATTTAAAATGCACGAAAAATGGCGTCGCTTTCATAAACATTAAAAACAACCAAGGAAAGTTATCAGTTGACATCAAAACAAGATACATACTCATGTGAAATTATAATTAACGTATAGTCACGTCTTTTAAGAGTCAATTGTAAAAATTACAGTGGCATCCTCATGGATTAAAGTTTGTTATGTGGTGCAAAGGGTTGTTATTGCTTATCGGCAAACATATCAATTTCTGACGTCAAATAACGCCAGTGAAGTGCGGCAATCTTCATAACAATGCTTTCTGTGCATGTCGATATCTCGAAAAAAAAAGCAACAACTTTCTACGAAGTATTGCAAATAGATTAAGGTACTTGGGTAGGAATTTGTGTAGTTTACTTTTCATTATACACAATGCTATGGCTCCGTTGAGATTACTTTTTGATCAAACTTCATATATGTGTTCAAATAACAATTTAAAAAAGCTGTTATCTGATCTTTGCGTTCGGTTTTTGATAAAAAAAGAGATAATTTTATTGTTGACACACTTTATTGAACACATTTTCATTAAGTGTCAGCAGGTGAAGTAGCACAGCGGTCACGAATAAGTAGTGTCGATTTATCATTCCGTATATCATTAAAATTGGTAAAACGGTTGACACCAGCACGTACCAGTCAACACGTTCAATTGTTCCTTAAATACACAGAAAATCGGACTCGATATAAGCCTTTCATCAAAGGAACGAAACTGTGTTTGATCAAGAGTTTTGAAAAATCATTTTATTCAAAAGTCGGAGAGAGTCCGCATATTTTCACCTCTTCACACAATGGAATGGAGATGTCCCATATTTTAACACAAGATGACAAGCAGCGAACAGTCTTTCATTCAAATATATGTATACCGTACGTGATTGTGAGTGCATTATTTAAAGATAAATATGCGACTACTTGTGGTAGTGTAATTATGGTCAGAGGGCTTAAGCTTTTTTTGCCGGAAGTACAGTCAAGCAGGTTATTAGCATTTTACTACATGCATTGCTATATGCCACCGACTGAGACCTACCAGGGACCGGACTACATATTTTTAAATAGGTTACGTTAAACACATATCACATCTTGCTAATGTGACATAGGCACAGTCTGCCAGATAGCATGTTCTGGCGTTACGTATACGTGCAGTGATTATCAGCAAGTACGCCAGAGCGAGCCGTTAACTTCTTTTCACTCAAACTCGTGTACAACTGTAAGCGATTTATTAAGGGGAAAAACCATCTATTACAGTGTGCCAACTTCGTGTCAGAAATGTATTTCTACTAAATCGTATTATATATTAGAATATATGATTGTCAATTAAAATCCTTGGCAAATTTAGTAATATGTACTAACATGCTGGCTGATCGTTTGTTTTCTTACAAAGTTATTATATAGCAAACATTATTAAAACTGAAATTCACGAAAAACTTCCGATTAGGCGTAAAAAATAATTGTTTGTTTCCGGTATCCCGACCTACCTTAAACTTTTGGCCCGATACTAAATGTTTTTATGGCCTTGGAGAATTTTTTTTCAACTTTTTAACAAAAAATTGCAAAACTTCACTTTTTATGTTTTGAACATGGTTAGTGATGTTAGAAATTAACTTACTGAATATGCTCCAAAGGCTTAACCTCCTTATCTGTATTCATTTTTTGACATAAAAATAATTTCCAAAAAGTCTCACTTAATAAAAAAACAATCCAAAAAAACAACAATATTTCGTACCTACCCTTCCCTAATTCTTTTGAGCATGTTACCAACAAACAAAGAATTGTTAGGCCTTAATATCTTGCATGAGTACATATTACTCTATGTAGTTAACTTCTAGCCTGCTGGTGGCAAGTTATTCTGCCTTTGCAGCCAGTGCAGACCAAGATCAGCCTGCACAACCTGCTGAAAATACCGAGAATACCTTACCAAGCAATCCGATTGGTACATTATTCAGGCGGCATAAGGTCATACGAGGTCATAAAATCGTGCTTAATACGGCACGCCGAAAAAACATTACGGTGTGGGATTTGCATTTCAGAGGCATGCAAATGTAGTACGACGTGCGTACACGTAATTCAGCGGTTTCCAACTGTAACTTTGTGCTGTTGTCAATAATTTTCATAGCATGACGTATGCAGTCACAAAATCAGTCAGAAGTTTCTAATGGAGGACATTCCGAACATAATGTTTTGTCTCACGATTTGGCAGAATATTTGTGTCTGAATACATTCGTTCTTCACCCTGTGTGCGAGCGAAGAAGCTGTCGGTTACTAGCTGAGAATAAGTCAGAACTGGCACAGAATCAGGGAACACTGATTAGTTTGCCGAGCCCAAATGCTTTTGGAAACGGCATTCAGCAAATAAGCAAAATGTTTTGTTTATTTGTTTGTTCTGGGTTTAACGCCGCGTTTCAACAGTATTTCAGTTATGCAACGGCGAGAAGTTAACCTAACCAGTCCTCTTGGATTCTGTACCAGTACAAACCTGTTCTCCGCAAGTAAATGCCAACTTCTCCACATGTAAAACAAAATGTTTATTTCACTTTGTGTTCTCTTCACTGTATATATCAAAACATTTGTCCTCAAGGTAAGACAAAAACCACATTATTAACTTTCTTAACGTTGTGATATTTAAAACAATAAACGTGAATATACAAATGTAGCACAAACAAATGTAAAATGTACATGACTGTATATTTGAATCATAAAAATGATGAAATATGTTTGTTTGGTAATGAAGGAATATGCAGTTAAATACATGAGTTTCTGCTGGCTTATTCAAAAATAATTATTTAAAAGACAGCGCCATCTTATCTTCGCTAAAATGCCTTTTTTTCATTATCAAATTTTTAACGATGAACAGAAACATGTTTTTGATAATTTCCGTAATTTCAATATATATATCTACAAATTATTTATTCTGAGAGTGTATATATATGTTTGCGAAAATGTTATTGCAGTTGCGATATTCCCATACACTCTCAGAATAAATAATTTGTAGATGTCAACTTTTCAAATCAGTCTAGCTAATTATCAAGCATACAACCCTATTATTTTTATTAACATACTTTTCTAAGTATATTCTGAAGTTTTGGAAAGTCGGGGTTTAAAAAATATCTACATCGTCGAAAACAAGATGATCCGAACGTGAAGAACTCGCTTAATTGTATTTTAAATCCATATCATAAAAAGAGACATCTCCTATTACAATATAACATTTGAACAGATAAAAAAGGTTAATGTGTCAACCAGTTGACCGGTCATTGTAAGGTCAAGCGCAGTCATTTAGGATCGATAACGCATTAACCCTAAACCTGCTACATTTCTATAATGGACTGGTCCATCTTTCAATTTTGACAGTACCGCTTATTACTCAAAGGGGTTTTCACTGAAAATTTACTGACTGAATAGCGAACAGTGCAGACCATGATCAGACTGCACGGACGTGCAGGCTGATCTTGGTCTGCACTGGTCGCAAAGGCAGAATCATCTGCCACCAGCAGGCTAAGGGTTAAAGTGGTTGTTACGACCAGCTTAGTTTTCTCATCTTTTTGAAAGCGCTTACATTCTAACTATTATATTCTAATATGACTTAAAGCAATGCTTAAATCTTCACAATGATATTATGTTGACGTTACGCCGGCGTAATATTTAGCGTCATGAATGCATCGAGAAATAGAGCTTTCAAATTTGATCAAATATTTAGCTTAAAACATGTTGAAAAGAAAATTTCAAATAGCACAACTCTCTTGATTATTTACATACATACATACTTAGTTGATTATTCACCGTGAATAATAATTCTACATCATTTGCGCTTGAATGGAACTATTCCGTATTCCGCAAACGTATCACATTTTCCGGTCCTGACGTGTATGAACAAAGGAGCGTAACGACTTGCCATTTGGAACCATACATGCGCGAAGAAACTGTTCTATCATATTCGATCAAAATGTTATAATAAAAGACATATTAGAATCGGAATGATTTATTATAGTAAAACCGTGTTTGAACACTATTTATACACTCCGGCGGTTATACGTCTAACGAAATAATCTCAGTCGTAAAATAAGTATGCCCGACGTATAACCGCTCATCGTGTATAATTAAGAAATAATTTATAGTAAAAGAGTGCTTTAACACTATTTATGAACGATGAGCGGTTATAAGTCGGGCGTAATAATTTTTTATTTCCGCCCGAGTGTATAAAAAGTGTTAAAACACGGTTTTGGTATAAATTATTTCGATTCTAATATGTTTTTAATTTAAAATAGTAGATAAAATGCAGGAGCGCTCTTTCTTGGTCGCAACAAAAACAGTGACGTCTCCGCACGTTAACGTGACGTCATTCTAGCGTAAGAGTGTTTTAACAGAGAAAAGCATATTAGAAATAGTGTTTACAACACAGTTTTGCTATAAATTTATTTCTTAAACAAACTAAAATTTTCTTTCAAACGAAGGACCTGATTGAAAGCATTGCTAACTGAACATGATTACCTGAGACCTTCGACTGAGATGGTGGATCAAATTGGTAATACGATATTATAATAGTTCCCTTATTGTTATAAGATTAAAGAGTCCAAAATCTTGAATCTAATTAGAACATACTTGTACAGTTTTGAATTGCTTTTATCACGACTGGACCATTCATCATCTATTTGCTTTTCTATCTATACCTTTTCATGTTCTTTTTATTGTAACTATAGAACATGATAAGTTAGCGTTATCATACCAAAGGGTTGAAATGAATGTCACCTTCCAACCATTTACATGAATTGAAAAGAAAAGGTTATCGGTTGAAAAACGGTAGAATGAGATTTCGGAAAATGGCGAATAATGAGGCATATGAGCCGTGCCATGAGAAAACCAACATAGTGGGTTTGCGACCAGCATGGATCCAGACCAGCCTGCGCATCCGCGCAGTCTGGTCAGGATCCATGCTGTTCGCTTTTAAAGCCTATTGGAATTGGAGAAACTGTTAACGAACAGCATGGATCCTGACCAGACTGCGCGGATGCGCAGGCTGGTCTGGATCCATGCTGGTCGCAAACCCACTATGTTGGTTTTCTCATGGCACGGCTCATATATGTTAGCGCTTGTAATACACATTTGTATTACCTATTCGTCACACAGCATTTCAGATAGATTTTTTTACTATTCAAGTATATGATAGTTGCTTTCATTTTAATTAGACAAATATAGATAATTTATCTCTATAACTATTTATAATTTAACAATCAAAAGCAATTACTTCCAAATAAATAATCTAAAAATTCGCCATTTTGTTCAACGTTACAATTTTGATGGAAACAGAATGACGACCTCTTTAATGGATATAAACTGAATGCTCATAATTTTCTAACCTTTAAAGCGAATATGAATGTCGTTCACTGTTGGAAATGATTTTAAAAAATCTCAACCTACAACTTTAACAGGAAAGTTATTCATATTTTGTTATTTATAAAACCGAAATATTAACTGTTAGAAAGATTTTTTTTACTTAAAAGTGTAACTCTAACTTAAAAAAACAATTTATAGAAAAATCGTGTTTAACACTATTTATGCATGATGGGCTGTTATACGTCAGGCTTAATAACTTCCCGAGGGCGCAGCCCGAGTAAAATTATTTCGCGCGATGTATAACCGACTGAGTAAATATTTTTCTATAATTATTTCGATTCTGTATGTCTTCTATTGTAAATTTCAGATCAAATATGATAGAACTGTTTCTTCGCACAAGCATGGCGCTATATGGTAGGTCCTTAAGCTCCTTTTTATACCCGCCGGGACCGGAACCGGTAATACGTCTTGCGGAAGAGTTCAATTTGGGCAAAAATGACGGCGGATTATTCTGCAAGGCGATTAACCAACTCAGTATGTGTGAACATTAAATCAAGACAGTTGTGCAATGTGACATGCTATTAAGTTTTTTTTTTTTATAAAATTTAAAAGCGCGTTTTCTAGATGCATAATGGCGCTAAATATCAAGCCGACGTGACGTCAACAAATATCGTTTTGATGATTTAAGCATTGCTAGTCAGGTTAGAATTCCAGTTATTTATCCTCAATACGGCTACAAAAAACAATTAGAGTTTAATATTCGACTCGAAAGTTGCAGCCATTATTGTCAGGTATCGCACGCCGGTCATGCATTGAACATTTTATTATTTACATATACTTCGTTTCAATGTATCAATTCAACATCAACTTCTCATTTTTAATGAAATTTTGACAATATTGAAAATGAGCCATGACCGAATTCAAATTTTAATATGGCTACAGAAAACGTGCCTACTTTGAAAAAAATGACACATAGAAGTTTGTATTCAGAAGGTCGTCGGCCGGGGCAACGTCCATTAAAATGAAAAAAAAATATATTAAGTGTTTGCTTTCCTATCAAATGAAAAGTGGGTTATGTTTTTTTTCTCAATTACGTATATTGATTCAGCGGTCTTTGAATAGAAGCTATTCGATATCAGTTTACACAGTTTCAATGTTGTCAGTAGTTACTAACGACGTGTGTGAGGTCTTTGATGGAGATTTTTTTCAGTATTTTAAATGTTGGATATCCCTGCCTGTCACAAGAAACAACTTGAAGACACACTTATTAATCTTAGTCATGTGATAATAGTGGTATCCCAGATATATATGACCTGTCAAGTATAATGTTATCTGAACCTTTTAGAATTTTATGGTATATTGTAGTAAATCATTTGTGCTATATTTTCAGTCAGATTTAAAGGGCTTCGTGGCCGAGTGCTTAAAGTCGCTGACTCTGGATTGCATTTTAATTGTGCATATATAAACATACTTTTATCTCTTTGCAAACAAATATGTGCTCATTGTTTGTAATCATAGATATATTATGAACTGCAACCATGTCCGGTCTCTGTCTAAACCAATGACAATAACAAAGGCCGACACCCGTTATTCACATTTCTTTTAATTTCTCCTAAAATAGATCACAACATCGATCCATAATAAAGAGAGTATACATTGTATACCTTACTTAATATATTCTTAACGATTTTAGAGGATTTTCAGTAATTTTTATTTTTAATTCTCGCAATTTTAACAAACAAGTTTAAATATAAAAAAAAATGGCTATTTATACATAACGTCTTTTTTATCCTTAAAAAATAGATGACAGTCCTCTTTTATACGCTTATATCAATTTCTTTGAGCCTTATCATGCTGGACATGACTGAGTCTGCCTTTGCGATCAGTGCAGATATGATGAGCCTGCGAATCCGTGCGGTCGGATCGCTGTTCAGTTAGTTTGTTTTTTATTAACACCCCTTTTAACAGCTAATGGTACTGTCCAAATTGAAAGATTGACACGTTCATTATAGGTTCGTTATAGAAATTTAGCAGAAAAAAAGGTTAATTTGAAAAACAATCCTGGTATCTATCATCATGATCATGGTAGTAATAGATTCGTCACCTGTTATGACTACGAAAACAAAGGCAAAGAAAAAAAGGTAAATATGGTAACATTATAGCTTCAAAAGTCAGACACTGAAGACTTTACTAAATATTTGTACAAAAAAAAATCTGTAAGAAGACCATTTTGGAAGTGTAAAATGCCACTAAGCAAAATAAGAGCAGACTGGGTTTGATCGAGTCTGTTCATAAGAGGTAGTGGTACCTCACACGCCCCCTAGCACCCGCTTAAACGGATCCGAGCTCTATTAACTGTAAAAATAAGTAAATTTCGTTTTTTATTTACTTTTTATTACACTGACAGCCGAATAGGAATATAGCGCTGACCACGATTTGTTGCATGTTTTGTGCTTTGTTATCTTATGGCTACAAAAGTTCCATGGACTAGACAAATAGAGAGCTACCTGTAATACATGAACCGCCTCGTTAACCTAATTGTAGAGCGCCCGCTTCAGGTACAGGAGGTCGTAGGTTCACTCCTTTGCTTCATGTAAATAAATAATAAAAAAAAGTAAAGTACACGTAGCTTTCTCGCTCAATATTAAGAGAATAGCTGTAGGCCCGGTCAGCTTGGTGTCAGTATAATCCGACATGTAGGGATATCAGGTTAATTATCTACGGCATAATATTGCAGTGAGGCAGAACTATACAGTTTGACATTTAACTCACTGCTACATGTAGACATCATCGTTTGATAACTTGTACATATAAATAAGAAAACGGGATAGTCCTGTTATGTTCAGATATTAGCAGCAAATGCCATTTAAATGCTGCCCTTAACCCTTACCCTGCATAGAAAACTTGTCGAAATAATTTTTTTTTAGAAGTTTTCATGGTTAAAATGTAGTGTGCCCTTATTTTTAATCAATTTTAATGATTTGTCGGACGAAGTTAAAAAAATGCAATGGTTTGTTTGAATTGTTTTCTGATCACAGTTTTACATATTGCATTGATACTATCCTGTGCTGACCACCCTCTGTTGCATGTTTTGTGCTTTGTTAGCTTGTTCCTAAAATCGAGCAAGAGAAATAGAGAGATACCTGTAACTCATGAACCGCCTCGTTACCTAAATGGTAGAGCGCCTGCGTCAAGTACAGGATGTCGTAGAGATACCTGTAACACTAGGACCACCTCGTTAACCTAATGGTAAAGCGCCTGCTTCGAGCATTAATGATATGTTTTCATGTTTTAAAATGTTGTGTACGTACCCTTGTTTAAAATCAGTTTAATGATTTATCGGACGAAGTTGAAAAACTACAATGGTTTGATTGTATTGTTTACTGATCACAAAAGTAAATTTTGCATTGATGCTATCAATGTGCATGTATGACAAATACATGTTTATTTCGGTCTTGTGATAAACATTTATAAAGAAAACCTTAAAACATTTCAACGTATGCATTGTAAAGTGTGACTGATATCATACCGCCTTTTTATGTTACTGTTAATTCACTTTAAGGTTCTGACAGAAGGCTATGCTATAAATAAGTTACTTGTGTTTTATAGTAAACTTAGCAGGTCACCTTTTGTGTTGTTATATTTTTCGTTCCTTTGGGAACACGGAGCCCATGTAATAGGTGTGTGCCGGTTTTAGGGGGCGTGGGAGGTGTTGCACACATCATTACATTTCATACACAGACTCAATCAAACCGACTCGACTATAATTTTCTTTTTTGGTTGCAGTCTATGCTTCCCGGGGATCTTTTTATAGGTCTTATTAACTATCACAACAGCAATATTTAAGTGCCATTTGGCGGCTGTCTCCCCGTACTTGGATGCAGTGTTGTTATATTTTCTGGTCCTTTGGAATCATGGCGTCCATTCATTAGGTCGTTTATGACGGTGCTACGGGGCATGAGAGGTGTTGAAGATTTTATTACCCCTCACGAACATGTTCTATCAAACCGAGTCTTCTAAAATATTTTTTGGTTACATTCTTTGCTTCCAAGGGATCTTTTTACAGATTTTATTGTAAAAATAAGATAAGTTTTATTGTTACCATCATTATCATCATAATTATAATCATTATCATTATTAGTATCATTAATGTTATTATTATCACCAACGTTACCATTCAATTAGAATGTACCTAGATTCATTGAATACTTATTTTGCAGATCTTTTATAACTTGCATTAGCGGGCATTTTAGTTTTGTTTTGTTCTGAAATAATTCTAAATGTTTGAAACATTCCGTTGCAAACACCTTTTTATTTAGGATTAAGTTTGTTCAAAAATGTTTCTTTTTATTGTTGCTTTTTTAGTTTAAAACAGAAATAACATACAAGTTTGAAATGTATATATTTTTCATAATTTTCGAAACATCAGACCAAAAGCGAAGCGTTCAAATGTTTATTTTCTGGTTATAAAATTAATGTTTTTATTTGCAAATACTTTCGCTCAGCAAATAAAACATTAAACAAATGACACTGCCACTTATAACTATTTGTTTTTCGGTGATTTTTAAACCTTTATTCAAATTTTGTTTTATTTTTTATCTTAAAGTTTTATAAGTGTAATTCAACCATTTGGCCAGCCACTCTTGAGAGTTTTTTACTGTTTGCATATTAATTGAACATATTTTCAAATGTCAGCGTCCGAAATCAAACACCAGTCGCGATATTGGGATACGAGTTTTTGGCGTCGAGTTTCGACTGTGTACCTGATTAAAATTCAACGCATGAACTTTTTTAAATGAACGGTCGAAAATAGCAATTATAACTTGTTTGAACAGTACACACTCATTTGTTGAAGTGTCCTGCAAATTCACAAAAATAGGTAAGGCTTAAAAGAAACCCTCACTTAATATAAAATGGTGTTTGATGAGATAAGTGAACAAAATTTTGATCTGGTAATTTGATTCGGATAAAAAAATCGTGAACGACCTAGTGTATATTGACCTGATCTGCATTTTATCCGATGCCGATTTGTCAATTATTTTTCAAATATTTTTGATATTTCATATACAGTTATAGTTATAGACTTATTTTCATGTCAATATGTGTTTTTACGGACCTGTAAAAATTATATTGACCGAGGACGCAGTGTAAAAACACATATTGATGCGTCCGAGGTCAATATCGTTTTTTTACAGGTCTGTAAAAACATATTGACCGAAACATAAGTCTATAATTGTTATATTATTACATACTCGATTCTATTCCCCGTAAAGTTACACTGGTACCGGGAACGTCAATATTTTTCCATACACTGACGCCTGAATTTCATATCGGGTGCGTGACGTAATTCAGCACTATTTCTTTCTATTTAGTTCAGTACTGTCAATCCTATTCAGGCTATTGAACATATTTATGATACTTACATAATATCTATACGTGTAGATGCGTATGTAATAAAAAGGTAATTATCTTTAATTCGGGAAATATGCACGAATTCTTAAGCGGAAGAATATTGCCCTCCTAAAGTCGCGCAATATTTCCGCTGAAGAACTCGTGCATATTTCCCGATACAAAACCAATAACCTATAATTATATGCCCTTCTCAAATGCCTCATTTGACTGCTCCATATTTCATACATATAAGAAAAGTAATATCACAAGAGTAGTTATCACGTTTGCGGGTCAATATCGTGTGTTTGGAGTGGGGAGGGGGAGGGGGGTGGTGCGGACAGGCGCGCGCACCCCTTTCAACCAATTAAAATGAGCGCATTTGAGAAGGGTATATAATATCACAATTTAAATTAATCTGACATAATTTCTGGATTGGTTTTTTTTTCAGAAATAATTTGTAAAGTATGCTGTGCATTTTACCTACTGCGGGCGTTAATGAGCTGTCGCTGTACGTAAACCAGCTAGTAACACATTATTTTTTCACTTAATTTCAATTTAGATACATGTCTTTTACAATATGCTGTGCAGAATCTAAGGCACTTATTTGAAACACTGTTATCTTCACACATTTTGTCCTATGTTGAAATCCTATTCCTTTTTCATTATTACCAGAATTGGTCTGGCATAGTAGACTTGCTTGCTTACCGTTGCACTAAAGTTACATTATTGGAAACAGAGACTATATATAATTCATTAATGGTATAATACCAGTGCAATCTTAGAGCTTTTCTTAACTCTTAGCCTGCTAAATTTCTAAAATGGACTGGTCCATCTTTCAATTTGGAAAGTACCATTAACTGTTAAAAGGGGTGCTTACCAAAAAAAGTACTGATTGAATGGCGAACAGTACGGACCATGATCAGACTGCACGGATGTGCAGGCTGATCTTGGTCTGCACTGGTCGCAAAGGCAGAATCAATTGCCACCAGCAGGCTAAGGGTTAAAATTATCATTGCTATCTGACGAACTGGACCTGCTGTCATCAGTGAATCTGAAAGTCTGAATCTAAGACATATACTTAAAATGCTTGTTCAATTTGTCTTTTTTGATCTGGCATTGTAAAATATGTATCAACTGCAAAATGAACACTTCCAGGAACCTTTATTCAGTATAATGTACGTAGTTCCGTTTAGACAATCGTGACTTTTTATTTAATGCTAAACCGCGATGCACGATGGTACGATGACGAAAACGCGATGGCACGATGATGAAACAACGATGGTAAGATGGTGAAAACGCGATGGCATGATGATGAACTCGCGATTGTGCGATGATACGATGGCGAAATGTCGATGTAATATCGCGTTTTCATCATCGTACCATCGCGTTTTTCCCATCGCACCATCGTGCCATCGATCGCGTTTCATCGTTGTATCATCGTGCCATCGCGTTTTCACCATCGTATCATCGCGTTTTCAAAATCGTGCCATCCCGTTATCATCATCGTACCATCGTGGTTTCACCACCGTACCATCGCGTTTTCACCATCGTACTATCGCGTTTTCACCATCGTACCATCGCCTTCCGTTTAAAAATGCGTAGTCCCGTACACTTGTATTTTTGTCAACAATAGATGAATGTGTCTCAATGTATTTTGTGAGAAGAAATTTACCATTTAGATTCTGCTGTTTTGCAAAATGTTTTACAAAATGTTTAGTGCTCAGTTCATTAAAACTGTAAAATCTTCAAGGCCAAGTCCTTTGTATTTCATGTATGCATGAAAGTAAATAAAAAGCTAGGTGTAATAGTCACATGGTATTATTCAAACTAATATGATGATGACCACCGGAAGGCGATGGTACGATTGTGAAAATGCGATGGTACGATGATGATAATGCGATGGTACGATGGTGATAACGCGATAGTAAGACGATGAAAAAGTGATGACACGATAGTGAAAACGCGATGGTACGATGATGAAACTGCGATGGTACGATGATACGATGGTGAAAACGCGATGGTACGATGATGAAAAGGCGATATTACTTTTCATCATAGTGCCATTGCATTCTCACCATCATACAATCGTTGTTCCATCATCGTGCCATCGCGTCATCGCGTTTTCGTCATCGTACCATCGTGCATCGCGGTTTAGTATTAAATAAAATGTCACGATTGTCCAAACAGAACACCGAAATAATTAAATACAAGAAGGTTAGATATTTTGTTCTTATCGTTTAAACACAAAACGACATCACAATGTCTCTTTTTTATAATTTATTTTATCTAAGATTAGGACTTCAAAAATGAATAAACACACATAGATATAATCTTCTAACAGAGAAAACTAGTATGATAAGTATGATATTAAAGACGCTCGCTGCAGTTTCTTGTATTAGAAATGGGGTAAAAAATTTCCAATAATAGAATTTGTTTAAACTTTGTATATGGACACAGTTTTGTGTCAGAAACAGAAAAATGCAAAATTAATTATATGTCACGGTGCTTGTTTACTAGTTATCTGCCCCTAAAACTGGATTATTCTTTAAATTTGCATATTCAAGGGCAGATAACTCATGAACAAGCATGATGACCTATGATTGTTTATTTTTTGTTGTTTCTTTCCTAATTCTGTTTCTAACATGACACTGTGTTTATATACAAAGTTTTGGTTGACTCTACTATTTGGATTTTTCTACCCAAGGCTGTCGCAACCATTCTTAATAACGTCATTTTTAACAATATTCTTAAAGTGTTTTATTTACATTTACATACAAGAATGTACATCTATTATGACAACAACTGTAAAATTATGCTATTAAAAGCATAAATGTTCTAGCTTTCCTTCTATATATTGATTATTAACATAGATTTCAGTATAAGTCATGAATTAATTTCAACAGACATAACAAATGGCGTCAAGGAATATATAAGAAATGTATTAATATTTCTCTAGGGCTAGGTATATTTAAATTACTTATATCTTGTAAGAAATAGTGATTGTTATATGAAATATCCTTGCGGATTAATCCCGTGAAAACGCGTAAATTTCACGGCGATATTTTATTTGGCGCCATACAGATTGCGAGAAAAAGTGCCAACGCATTTGATCTTCTTTATATATTAGACGTTTATTATATAACAGATCGGTGCTGCACCTTATTCATACACATTTATATCTAGAATTATGTGCGTAGAATAACTCACTAGTTACTCACTTCTAAGATATTCTGCAGGACGTTTTCCTTTCTATATTTAAACACTGTTAAAACACTGTTTCCCCAAGACCTCACAGTGACTTAGTAGATTTGTCGCCATACATGAGCCATGAAATAGTGTCTCCTTATTTCATCTGCTTACAAACAAACGAAACAAAAGATTATGTAGGAAACGAAAGAAAACAAAAAATAAACCATTTTCAAAGAGTACAAATCGAATTTAATCAAAATTATGAGAAAACAAAAATTTATCAGGTAAAGTATATCGTAAATAATTTTGAATAATTTTGCTTGTAATAGAAATGTTCGTGACAATAAAATGTGGATAACAAGCATTGCCCGTTGACGCAAGACCGCTGTGTAGATGGGCATATAATGAGGTAGCAATGACAGGACAGGTGGAAAGAAATGCTAACACCAGTCTTTTTCAACAACAACTGCATCGTAGCAACAACTGGAAGTAGGTATTAAAATGACAACTAGATCTACACAATACTATGAAAAAAATAATTCCGCATTATATTATTGTCATTTAAATTTTCATTACTGTTGGTATTGATAAATGTATCATCAGTTTGTTATTATTTCTAGAATTATTTTATCATTATTATTCTCAATATCATTACTATTATCACCATCATCATCATCATCATAATTATCATTGTTATCTTTTATAGTCATTATTTCGTTATCATTTTATTATCATCATTATTATTATTTTTATTATTATTATTATCATTATTATTATTATTATTATTATTATTATATGCATATAATGTATTATAAATATAGTTGACAAAGAACCATACTGACGAAAGAACAGATTAAAATTAACGAATTCCTGGTGGACGTTTCATACTATCAGAAACTTTTCATTACTTTTGGACAACATTTTCAGAGAGAATGCCGACTTGTAAGCAAAGTTACTGGGACGAATTGCTCAGGCGGAGCAACTGAAGTATTGACTTGCTTCATAAAATTCTGTTCGGCTTCGATACTAGATGATAACAAAAAAGCAACAACGACATTTTAAATGATTAAACTTTAGAAATCCACATTTAAGGACGTATACTAGAATTTGGTGCGAAAATTTTCCAATAACAGAATTTCTTCAAACTTTGGATATTGAAGGACAATCATCTAAGAAACAAAACAATGCAATAAAAATCATAGGTCACCGGTATCGAAAAAGAGTTATCTGCCTTTGAAAACGGCATTTCCCCCAAAAATGACGTTTTCAAGGGCAGTTAACTCTTTTTCGAATCCGTAGACCTATGATTTTTATAGCCTTTTTTTTGTTTCTTAGATGATTGTCCTTCAATATCCAAAGTTTAAAGAAATTCTGTTATTGGGAAAATTTTCGCACATCTCATATACAGGGAATTCTAGCGTACGCCTTTAAGGACAAATGGGCACTGCTGTGAAGACTCGTCTATTACGCATTTCAGTTGTGTTGCATACCCAAAATACAAAATAATGTATATGGGTATCTATTACACAAAATGTGATTTTACCTCTTTTGTACTAAGTGTAGTTATCTTTAAAGTCTCATAGAGTTTATACTGTTTACTAACTTTCGAACCGTTAATGGTCTTGCTCATTTCGTTACCTATCATTAACCTTTACCCTGCTAAATTTCTGAAATGGACCGGTCAATCATTCATTTTGGGTAGTACCATATATCATCGAAGGTGTTTTCACTATAGAAATACTGAATGGCAAACAGCGCATACCATGATCAGCCTGCAGGACATTTTGTTGTCAAAACAAAAAACTCAAAAAAAAAAAAAAAAATGCGACATGCTTAAGCCTGTTTGTCTCTTGTCATAAACGATAATTCGGATGTCAAAACATCAAATATTACTTTGTCTAAAATTACTATACAATGTGTGTTTAACACTGAACTCTGCGGGTGCTTTAGAAATTAATCAAAGAAATATGAGTGAATGTTTGCTTTCGTTTCAAATTTAGAAAAAAAAGTCTCATATTTTTAAAACGATTTTTCAAAAGTATTTGAACAGAGGCCAACTGGTATCACTTAACTGTTTTCGAAGTTGTCTACGGTTACTGTTTAATATGCGAGGTCCTTGATTGATGGAGCTATCTAAAACTGTGAATAACTATTAACCATAGGCAACACCATGTTTAATGGTGGATCTTTACATCGATTATTTGTCAAAAGTATTTGATCAGAGGCTAATTGGTATCATTTTACTATTGCCGATGTTGCCGATGGCTACGTACTATTTTGCGAGGTCCTTGATAGATGGAAATTTCTGAAGTTTTGACAAACCATCAACCATTGGTAACTTTACATCTAAGGTTGAATCGAACAAGAAAACAACTTAAGAGCTGTGCCCAGGAGGTGATTAATCTACCCTATACCTTAACGTTTTGATACCATGACTATAGAATGTATATTTTTGTCGGTCTGACTAAAATTGTTTTAAAAACTGATGTATATGAAAAGCTATCAAAGTGCATATATTACATAGCATTTGTTAAATACGCTTCATAAATTCATGATATCTAAATGAATATCCAGCTAATAATGTACTGATGATCACTGAAACAGGACAACAGCTTATCGTTCAGCCTTGTAAAATATAATGAAATGAAAGAGTACACCCTTAGTATATAAAAAAAAACGCAACAAAGTATAATGCGCAGTGTTATGAATTGATTAAGGCTTTTAGGTTTTAATCTTTATTAAAATGGTCAAAGGCACATGCCTGCGATCCTATACAGTCCAAAGGCCGCATCGAAATAGTTGCATTTGTAGAAGAGAGGCATTACTTATGCATAAATGGACGTGATCATATTTTTGATTAAAAGAAGATTACGGAATAGAAGCGTTAAAATATGATGTTGTAGTAATAAGATGCTTTTAACTTTTTTTCTTGGTTCGTTGTATACAGGTATACAGGTTTAATTTCAATGTTATGATTTTCATTCATTGAAAACAAAACGACACTTTAATTATGCGCTGGTAACTCTATCGGGGCCTCCGTGGCCTAGTGGGTAAGGTCAACTTCAAACCACTTGCCCCTCATCGATGTGGGTTCAAACCTCACTCTGGGCTTTGAATTCTTCATGTGAGGAAGCCTTCCAGCTGCCTGACGGAAGGTCAGTGGCACGGAGGGGCACCTGGGGTCTTCCTCCACCATACCATCAAAGCTGGAAAGTCGCCATATGACCATAACTGTGTCGATGCGACGTTAAACCCAACACAATGAATAAAATAACTCTTTCCGCCGGATAAATTAAAATGACTTTTACATGAAGATTTGATAGACATGACACCAAACCTATTGAAAACACAGATGTTATTGTTGTAATTGATATTTTGATGTTATTGTTGTAATTGATATTTTGATGAACTTCTATACACCTTTGATGTACAGATGAAAAAGAAATTGTTATCCACTAGCAGCTTATTCAGTCGATAACTTTTAAGCTCCGTCTTAAAAACTATAACGTAAACAAAATTGATACTAAACAATATCAGAAAGCATTTACTTTTTCCAGGATGTCTTTTTTAATTTGTTATCATACCGTTGATAAAACATTATTTTAAAACAACCCTATAGGTGTTGATTTTAACTCTTTTTTTTTTAATTTTTGATTAATAATATATTTTTTTACTTTCAGTCGGAAAACGTTTTTGATTGGGTTATTTTCAATTGTAAGCTAACCATTTTTGGTTGTTGTTTTTTTTTTCAGTCATTTTGTGACTTAATTTGTGAATGGATTCTTTAGGACATTTTATTTGCATAAAAAGAATATTTCCATGCAAACACTGCTAAAGTAAAATGTTGTTGTTGTTGTTTTTTCTTGTTTATTTTCGAAATTGTAACTTTGCCAGATTTTTACAATGGGACTATGTACTTTTTGGCGTTTGTTGAAGATATTTTCAAAACATCAAAAAGATCCTACTACCACTCTCAGGTTACTTTATAATTATGTATAGATTATACCTTTATCTTGTAAAATATAGCCGTAATTTATGTAAAACCTTGTTATGTGTCTGATGGAGCAAGTAGTAGGTAATTCGCAAGTACTTTTGTAACAGCTAAGCTAAAAGCCTTTAACTCCATAAAACGTGAATTTTTTTCTGTAATTTGATATTCACCACGAAATAGCAACATAATGTCTTACGACGCCTTGATCATGTTGATATGCCATAACATAACATGGGTCATGATTCAAAACAATATCTTATATAGTCGAATGATTTTATATAACACAGTTACACTTAAGACTTCAAAATCTAATTATTCGTCGGTAAGACTACATTTCTTGCAGGTACATTGGTAATATCAGGCTCGAGTGCAATGGTTTAGGCGGTAACGGGGTTTGCCGAGCTACCAAGTTAATGATAACACCAACGCCGAATATTCCCGTCCATAGATTTGGCCCTGAGATTTTTTTCCTGCATACCATAATCAATAATAGAATAAATGAAGTCATAAGAATTATTTTCCTTATAACATTATTTCCTAACAGTAGCGTAAATAAACAAAGCGCGAGAAACCAACGTCCTTAGATAGGAAACTTTACGTCAAGACGTTTCAAGAACAAGCAACAGCATTAAGTTCCGATTTTATTTTGGCAAATGCATTGTAACGTTATGATGCTTTTCGTAAAATAACATTTTATATTTCGTCTTTAAGACGGAGTACTTGAAACTAATAAACGGACTCGTTTACTAAAATTTTGTAATTCTGTGTCCAAAACTTCAGTAAAAATGAATCATTAAATATAACATATGTACACATTTAATATTTGGATGGATGTGGAAAAAAGATATACCTTAGATATTTAAAAGCCATACGGGATACCGTCAAAAAACGGGAACAAATACATAATTTATTATATACTTAGGTTTACTTTACAGTTGATAAAATACATGTTCGCTATTGTCAGATATCAACATTCGTACATACATGTACTCGGCCGCTTACCCTCGGATTTGTTTTCACCAGAACACAATATATTGAAGAGTGAAATATCAACATTAATTTTCAGATATGTTTATAAGGAAAATAAGAGCGATTAGCTATATGATTATAATATTATATTTGTAAGCAAATCTAAATAAAGAAAGTATTCACTTCAAAAGTTTTTAGAAACGACAAAAAAAAAAACATCAACATAGTACTTGATATATTTTTCTTTATATAATTACTAGCTTAAGCATGTAAATACAATATGTTTCGATCTATATTATTGTTTCATTATAAGAACGGGGACATATACTTTAATTTATAAAGTTAAAATATATATAAAATTTAATGCAAAACTGTTTTGCGATTTATTTTAGTCTGCAAACGCACAATATTTTGTAATTATTTTTTTTTTACCTTCTATTACATATTGGGATCTGTTTCAAAAAGCAATATCTTTTCAGTTGGAAAAATATTGAATGAAAAACAATAGTTGAACGTACTTATAAAACTTAGCAGTCGATTTTTTTCATTTCTTTGGAGTGGACAATTCATGCATTTTAACTTAACACATATAAGGCAGTGTTAATAAACATTTCCAGGGGCCTCCGTGGCCGAGTGGTTAAGGTCACTGACTTCGAATCACTTGCCACTCATCGCCTCCCTCGGGGCGCTGAATTCTTCATGTGAGGAATCCATCCAGCTGGCTTACGGAAGGTCGGTGGTTCTACCCAGGTGCCCGCTCGTGATGAAATAATGCACGGAGGGGCACCAGGGGTCTTCCTCCACCATTAAAGCTGGAAAGTCGCCATATGACCTATCATGTGTCGGTGCGACGTTAAATCCAACAACTAATAAGCATCTTGATGATACTTGAATTTGTCCACACGCTTACTGTATAAATCAGCGATGACACTCTTATGGATGGATGGGTGGATGGATGGATAGGTAGGTAGGTCGCTAGGTAGGTAGGTAGGTAGGTAGGTAGTTCACTTCTGTGAAATTGTTTCAAAAAGTAGACTGTTTTAGACGAAGAAGGTATTTTTGATTTATATTCTGTTTGTAACCCCAGCAGCAATATTTTTGACAAATCAGAATATCATGAATATTCTTCTTAGTTGGTCATCAACAAAGCATTTCTGGATTTGAAATTCAAAATCAGATGAATGGCATTTGACAAAAAAAAACTAATTCCAATTATACAGATATGGAAACTTGCAGTCACGTTCTAAAACGAATTGGAATAATTCTAATAGTCTTGGTAAATGGTCATCCAAGGAGCGTTTCTTTTGAACCATAATGAAATCAGACGAGTGGTTTCTGAAAAAAAAGAGTTTCAATATTTTCTTTTCTGTTTCCACGACAACAAGAATCTTGCGTAGATTAGAATTATTTGAACAACCTCACTATATGGCCATCATAGAGTTATACAACCAAAGTTTCATCAACTTGCATCGAATTGTTTCTGAGGATATGTCGACTGAGGTGTGAAAGGACAGCGTAGGTACGCACAACAAACAAACGGACAACGAACGACGGATGGCGGGTGATCACAAAAGCTTACCCAGGTTTTAAAAAATATTTGACTAAGATGTAAAACAAAACTTTGAATACGTTTACTTTATTTTGAAAATATGTACATATTTATACACGAGTTTCAAATCATTAATATATAAAACGTTTTCGTTTAAATCATTTAGAACAGATAATATATTTTCACAAACAAAAAGCAACCAGTTATACTATATTCAATTTACATCCAAATTATGGTTATTTAGAAACATAGTTTTACTACATGGTTCGCGATAAAATACACTATCATAATAGATAAAAACCAACAACGACTGTTTTGTCACTTTCTACTAAAACTAGAAATGAACACATAGTGTCGTACAAAAGCTGGGTAATATTGCAGATATCAATGACATGATGTTCAAAAATGTTATTTGTATTTATGAAATATGTCAACAGTTTGTATATACTTAGTTGATGGCTGCCATGACCTATACTGTACATAACTGCCTAGTGTTTAAGACACCCGTATCAGTAAAATATATTTGAATCCTACTGCGTGCTGATCAGATGTTAAAGAAGTGTAACCGACTCTCTACCTGTCGGATGCTTGGCATTTAATTATATGTATCAAAATGTAAACACGTACAACTCAAAGGCGTCTAATAAGTCAAAATGGCTGGCCTATTCTAAAGAAATACAATCACAACTGATATAAAACACATGTATTGTACTTTCCTTCAACTTAAAGAAAAGTTACTTCTTGTACCAGCAAAGAAATGTTAACATGGGTGAAGTTTTAATTTGACACATAAAACAATGTCTTATAATAGTGAATATTTAGGCCCAATTATTTGAATATATATCCATGCATAAAAAATATTGAATGGACAAAATATGCCTACTATATTTGACCTTTACGGGTGACCTTGACCTTTGGGTCCAGGTCTTTGCAAATCACACGTCGGCTTACTATTGGGAAGAATTGCGCAATGCTTTTTTGAAACCTTTTGTTGATTGGTAGAGTTATGGAAATACCGGATATAAAACTGATGCTATTAATTAAGAAATAATAAGTTCCCAAACGTGGTTATTCTATGATAAATCACACTTGGGAACTTATTATTTCGATTCTAACACGACATACTAGTATCAATAGTGTTAGAAAAAGTGGTAACTACTTTTTACGACCGCGTTTCACACCTGGATCGGATGACGTCATTGCACGCGAGTGGTATATTGCGGAATAACCAGAGATAGATTTTGCTCTACATGTATGACGGTTATTTGCTGGTCGTGTTAGAATTTGTGATCACCAAGTGTGACCTTGATATTGGAGCTAGGTCTGGGTCTTGCTCATGATGCGTTTTGATAATTTGGAATAACTGTGCTAAGTAATTTTAGAATCTCTTAATGAGTGGTAGAGTTTTGAACTCTAATAATGATTTAGACCTTGGAGCTAGGGGTCTTAGTTTTTGCGCATGATATGTTGTCTTATGAAGAAGAACATTTGTACCAAGTTATTTCAAACAGCTTTTATGAACGGCAGATTTATTGACCGGACACAAGGTCTAACGGACTGAAGGACGTACGGACGGACGAAGCCCTTTTTGATGTTCTCTTTTGTGTTGGAACTAAAAGGAGAGGAAAAAGAAACAACAAGTGTATTGAATAGTTTCCAAGTTTCCAAATAATTTAAAATCAATTATCATAACTTTGATCCATTAATATGCACTAAAGCATTTCTTAATGAACAACCTAATCCGAGGTATGTTAGTCAATAGTCAAAGCAATAGGGATTTACATGATTGAAGAAAGCGCTTGGTTTTTTTTAAAAAAAAAACTTCTATAAATTGATTAACTTGGGTGAAATCAAACTCAACAAAAAAACTATGAATGGTATTTTAACTCAAGTGCCAATAAAGATACTCACGTCTACTTTTTTGAAAATATGCGCACATATATACATGAAATTCAAATAATTAACGCCTGTCTGTCTTTATTTAAAATAGTTTTTATAATGAAATTGTATTCAAAACAATTGTTTGATATCTGTAAACTTATATTTACTAGTACATTTTGATTTTAATACAATTTTACATATGATAATCGCTACATCGCTACATAAAAGAATTGACTTAGTCCGGCAATGTTACTTAAATATATATATATAACCTATATCATAAAAAAGAGTTTTCTTTGAAAAATGTTACAATATTTATACATTATTCTGCTGAAATAAGGAATCAGTAATACAACTTTTACTGGATATTCTCCGTTGGAAATGTTGTCTATTGTTGACCAAATATTTTAAAATACAACATTTGTTTGACAGCATATGTCGATATATCTAAATAAAAGTTTTTTTTGAAAACATTTTGATTAACGTTCATATACAATGATCCTATATCCTATGTGCATTTAATCGCATTTAGTCACTATTAAACTGAATCACCATCTATCCAAGTTCAAATCACTTTTAAAGTAACAACATTTGGAGGACAAGTACTGACAGCTGACAGCAATAACAGACGGTTGCTCTACCGGAGCAAACGCAATATTGGCACGACTCGTTGAATATGAATTAAAACTAGTACTTATTATTGTAGAACAAGTGAATGAAGTATTGCCATGCAAGTCCTTTACTGGAAGGCACCTAATTCTCTCTACTGATATTTATATTAATAACAGAGATAAATATATTCTAAAACAAATTATAATACAAGTCTACACAAAACTCTTTACAAGGTAGAGATAGGTCAAATTACACCTGTAAATATGATGTAAAATGTATATTTTATCACAGAAAAGTGGTCTCGATTTTTTCCCTACACCCAGTAAAAAGTTACAATATAAGCTATCCATAGTAAAAACAAAGGAAAGCAATTCTAAAAACAAGGGTACCTCATAATAATGAACATTTGTTCCAAGTTACATCAAAATCCCTCCATGCATGAAGAAGAAATGCTCCCGACAAAATAATTATTGAATCTGATCTTTGACCTTTTAAGTTTGATCTTGACCTTACACCAAGGGACCTGATTTTTGACTATCCGTCACATGATGATGCACTTTTGTGCAAAGTAACACCAAAATCCCTTCATGCATGAAGAAGAAAGGCTCCGGACAAATTCATTCTTGTATCAGACATTTGGCCTCTAAGTGTGACCTTGACCTTAGATCTAGGGACCTGGTTCTTGAGCATGACACTCCATCTCATGGTTGTGAAAATTTATGCCATGTAATGTTAAAATCACTTTAAGGATTGTTAAGTTACAAACTGGAAAGAAAAAAATCCGTTTGACCTTTGACTTCCAAGGTTGACCTTGACCTTTAAGTAAAGTGCCCGGGTTTTGCGCATGACACGTTGTATCATCCAAGGAAATATTTGTGCCAAATGATATTTAAATCCTGTTTTGCATGATAAAATTAAAGACAGGATAGGAAAATATCATATTAATTTTTGATCATCAAGTATGAATTGATCTTTAAACTAGGGTTCTGGGTGTTGCACATGGCACGTCATCTCATCATGGGGAAGATTTGTAATCCCTTGATCGATGACAGAGTTATGGACCAGACAGGAAAATTCTGTTGACATTTGACCTCCAATTTGAGCTAGGGGTCCGTGATTTGCGCATGACACGTCGTTTTATCATGGTGAATATTTATGCTAAGTTATATGAAAATCCCTTAATGAATGGCAGAGTTATGGACGCGGACACGAAATAGACACTGTTCATGCCATGCCATGCCATGTAACATCTGACTGCCAAGTGTGACATTGACCTTTAAGCTAGGGGTCTAAAAGTTGTGCATGACACATTGTCTTATTATGAGATACATTTTTGTCTTTAAGCCAGGGCTCCGGATTTTGCGTAAGACATGTCATCTTGTCATGGGGAACATTTGTACCAAGTAATATCAAAATCCCTTCATGATTGACAGAGTTATGGTATTGTACGGTATAAGAAAAATATCGGATTTTAGAGACAGGCTACAAACCAAAATTGCTTCGTTTGTAGTTAGGAAGGACTTTTATTTATATATTTGTTTATCTTCAAACGATGCATTTAAATTGTATTTATTCACTTCTTATTTATTAATTTTTACTAAAGTAAACAGAAGTTGTAATGAATGAGATTATAATTAAAATTGTTGTTCACTGTTACATTACTAGTATTCTAATTAGAATTATTGTTACTTTAATATTTATTATGATTGTTATTTGCATGTGTTTTATTATTATAAGTATCATAATAATTATTATTCATACTATTACAAGAGTAGTAGTAATATTGTTATCCACATTAATTATGACTCCTATTTTCATTTCTATCAGACACATAATCATAATATCTTTTAATTATATTCATTTAATATTATATTTATTTTAATGTAGTAACAGTTATAGATAATAGAAATAATGATATAGTAATGATTGCTATTATCATTGTTTATTGTTATTAATATCATTGTTGTTGTTATTATTATTATTATTATCATTATTATTATTATTATTATTATAATTATTATTGGTAGTGGTGGTGTTGGTGTTGTTATTAATATTATTATCATAGAAATAACAAACAATTAGAATAAATATTATAATATTTATTATATATCACAGCAATTTCAGGTACATTTAAACGGTTGGAAACATAAAACTATTTCACTTTGAACACGTTTTCGAGTACAATTTAATGAATTCCAGCAACCTTAAGTAATTTGTCGGACAAAATACACAAAGTACACAAATCATGTTACCAATGCAAGATACATGGCTATTAAATGTTTTACGCTAACACTGGATACAAACACAAAAACATGAAAAAGATAAGTAGCTACATTGATGTCTTTTCATCTGCTAAGTTGGTACGGAGTCAAGGTCGCTGAACAGAGTCAAGATTATCAGGGTACATAGTGTGTTTCTGGTCTTACTTTGCTAAAATTTGAAAATTTGTTTGATGACATAATACTAATTGCGATTATTTTAAAAACAGATTTCATAACTAATGCATTTTTGTCTTCTCTATGGCAATGTCAGTTACGAACTTGAAGCAGCCAAACGTCACTATGAAGCAGTCATACCATACACAAGTAATCAATTCATGATTACAAGTGGTTAAGCGTTTCTTGTCGTTTGGATCATTGCCCCTTCAATTCTTCGAACAAAAAGATATCTATTCATATCACATTACTGTCATAGTGACGAGATTGGACATTGAACTATGTTGTACCGATCTCTATCAAGGAACCATTTAATTTTCAAAACGTGACCCTATGTTATTGTCTTTTAACGTCTGGACCTCTCCTCACAAATTTTAAAAATCCCGTATCACTTATAAAAAGTTGTTTTCTTCAAGGCGTTAACTCTTAAAATTTAAACAGCACAGAGTTGTTTTTTTCATGCGATTTGATATTAAAACACAAGATGCTCTCTCCTGTCTTCGTTCAACAAAGTTTTGAGACGATGACAAAGGGAATATGCCTTACAAAAATTTCAGTGATGCCAAATTTGTATTTCAATGTTCTTAGCCTGATACGTACATTTCCTGTTAATATTTAACCGATTTAAGAAATTAAAGATAGTTTGAAATATAGGTAAATAGCAAGTAATGTTTAAGCGAGTTCCAAATAGAAAAAGACACAAAATTTGGCCGGATGACTTCACATCACGTTGTCACGAGGATGAGCATTACAATATTTAAGTCCACATAAAATATATCTTTGACATATCAGCTACTATAATAACTTAATTTAAATTATATATACAGTTTATTGATTTTTGGTCATATAAGATGAAAAGACAGAACTTTTCCCATGTGTTTAACTAAACTCCCGTCATATGTCATTTTTAAGAGTAACCTTTATTCAAACATTAAAAGAACTGTATACAGTGATGATTATGTTAGATCTTCAAAAAACTTTTGATACGGTCGACCGCCAGATACTATGTCTTAAACTGAAAACGATGGATATGAAGTCGTTGGAGTGGTGTCGCTCACTTTTAACCAGAAGGGCTCATGCTAGTTATGATAATAATACTATGTCAGGTTTTGAAAGTATAATTTGTATTCCCCAGGGTAGTATACTAAGGCCTTATTATTTTTGCATGATGTGAATGAAATGGATATTATTAGCGTAAGTAAAAAATACAAATTAATTTTGCATTCTGATGAAAGCGCTGTACTTTTCTCCCATAAGAACCCTGATGTGATCAGTTCTGTTTAAGGTAATGAACTTGCTAATTGTAGTAAATGGCTGATTGATTACAAACTATCACTACACTGAAGAAAATCGTTGTGAACTCTTTTTGAGTCTGGACGTAAGCTTTATAAAGTGCATGACTTTTCAGTTCATTGTAAGGGGCATCCAATTAAGGCTCGGGACTGTGTAAAATACCTGGGTGATATGTTGGATAAATACCTATATGCCACCACTATTTTTATTTATATTGGCAAAAAACGTCAGTTCTAGACCAAAGTTTTTATGAAGGTGTCATTTTGATTATGATAGTTCGTCGTGGTATTGTGGGCTCTCAAAACAACTGTTTTAAGTTTTAATCGCATATTGCCCAAAATAAGATTGTGAGATATATACTAAATTAGAAATGTAGGACTTTTCTGCGTGGGTCAGATTTTAGTTATATTAGTTTCTTAAATATTGAAAAAATATTCTAACAACTTAAACTTAATCATGTATATAAAATATTTAATGATAAATGTCCGTCATATCTTAAAGAAAATATTAAAAGATATAAAGAACAACACTAGTATAGCAGTAGGAGTAGCATTATCATGGTTTTATAAGTGCAGCGTTTTACATGTGGTGTAAAGAGTGTTGCATATATCATTCTCTCATGAATAAACTCAAAGAAAACCGACTCTGCTGTTTCTTTTCTAATAACCTTCATATAAATGTGATCATCATATCGATCGTTTAAAAGCGTCAGCAAGAAGTAACAGTACGTTCCACTATCTGTAACACATAACAGTACATTCGAGTGTCTGAAACAAGTAACAATAGGTTCCATTTTTAGAAACTAGTAACAACAGATTCCAGTGTCGGGAACAAGTTACAGTAGATCCAGTATCTGTAACGAGAAACAGTATGTTCCAATACCAGGGACAAGTGGCAGTAAGGCCTAGTATCGGAAATAAGTATAGTATGTTTCGTTGTCGGCAACGAGTAACCATTAGACACAACTGTCATTCAGTTAAAGTGAGATAGAACTAGTGTTGCTTTTACCTACATAAAATGATAGTACCGCTGCCGGAGAAATGTGTTGAAGTTCATGGTTGTATTTTAACTACTTCCTCACGTTTTAATAAATTTGAAAGAAATGTCAGTGTTTTCAACAGTCTAAGTTTCATTTGTATATTTTCAGTAATGTAAAGACAGGTTTCAGTAATGGCAGAGAGGTTCCCCAGCAGTTTGGGAAGCCATTCAGATTTTCGTAAGTATCAGCTTGAGTTAACAAAAGAAAAAAAATAATGTTTTATGATAATTATTTTATTTTTTGTTTGTTTGTTTTGTGTTCTTATTGTTTTTTGTTACTAACCAAATAGAAAATATTTAAGAGATGTATGATCGCTACTTTTGGAAGTACATATATGTTTTACAAAACATATATTGCGGGATATTCATCACTGTAACTGAGAGTTACAGATTTTTGAGAAGTTGTATGTCATGTATCAGTCAAAATGATTTATGTCCCCACAGTAGATGGTTGAGGCCAAAAGCTTTGCTCTTATACGTCTGTCGCGTCGCGTCACGGTCCATGATCTTGCTGAAAGCCTTATTATCCCCAGCCGAATATATTCGCGAAAGGATATAGTAATGGTAGGCGTCATTCCGTGCTCGTTTGCATGCGTGCGTCCGTCCAACACACTCTTCTGTGCACAATTCATCCTACATTTCTTTTGCTGTTATCAAGTGCCGCAGAACATATTTTCAGGCATTCGCAATTCGGTCATGTTGGCGAAGTTATTGTCCTTTGTTTAATTTGACTTGTTAAAACGTCTGAGCAAAACTCTTCCTACATTTCTCATGAGATTTTCAACAAACTTTCACAGAATTACCGTTATCAAACTCATGTCGTTGTTTATATTGTAATATGTTCATAAGTAAAATAGAAAAAAGTGGAAACTTCACAGGTCGCTCAAGACGACAAAAACGAAAATGTTGGAGGCTCGGTTTGATTGAGCCTGTTCATGGACGGTAGTATAAATGCATGCTACCGTCCACGCCCTCTAGCCCCGGGTTGAGCAGAACTCAACATTTACACATGCTAAAAGTACAGAAAGCAATTTAGAGACATCCGCAGATGTATTCAAACGGCGGTGAACATTAAGTCATTTTTGGCTGAGGTAGTCCCCTTTGTTTTTCACAATTTTCCCTAAGACAAAACTTACCATTCGGAGAGATATATATCTTTCTGTGATCGCTTCTTGTTCATAACATTTTGAGCTATCATCAAACGTTACACAACTTGTTGTAGTGATGAGTTTTCGGGAACCCACGTTTTCGATTTTAAACAACATCTGTAACATCAGTGTTACGAGCCCTTGACCTAGAAGATTTTTAAACACGCTTGCATGGGAAACTTGTGCTGTGCTAGGGTACCAAACCTTCCACACATGTTTTATTTTAAGTTGTTGCTCACTCTAGTTGTACATTTTATATGACTTCAGTGACACCGTGGTTATGGCCCATAACGAAGATGTTTAAATTGTGGACACATTTCTGTGAACAGTCATTACCTGACTTAAATTTCGATAACAAAAATTTAAATGCCGAGTGTAGTTAGCAGTGGTAAACCGCTAAGTCGGCGAAGCTTAGGTTTTTCCATTTGAAGCCTCGGACATGTTTGAAATTTGTGCGTTTAAATCTAGGCCACCATGTCATATAACAGAAAACCTTCTAAATCCCCGATTTTTTATGAAAAAGTCCAGCTGAGATTACCCCTCAAGGACGTTTTTGTTTATACAACACCTACTAAATTTTTCCGGTCAAGGTGTCAAAACTAACCAATTTATTTGTTAAAATAAACACAGTTTGCCGCCATTTTGTGTTTGCTATTTTAATTCGCTTGACGTCACAATGGCACCTCTCTATCCGGGGCGCTTGTTTTGTATTTATACTTGAAATGGATTAGAGATATAAACAGAAAAAATAGGTCCAGAAAGAAACCTCCAGTATTGTCACTTACAAAACTTAAGGGTTTCAGCATAACCAGCAACCGCCGCAAGTCTTATAGCTGCACAGTACTTTAGGAGAAGCAGCAAATCCAGTAAGTCCAACAAGCCCAAATTGCAGAGCAAGTCTTTTTGGAAGAGCAAATCCAGTTAGTGCAGCAAGACAAGGTTGCGCAGTAAGTCCAGTAAGAAGTGTAAATCCAGTAAGTGCAGCAAGTCCAGGTTGCGCAGCAAGTCCAATAAGAAGAGCAAGTGCAGTAAGAGAAGCAAGTCCAGTTAGAAGAGCAGGTCCAGAAAGAAGAGCAGATCCAGTAGGCACAGCAAGTCCAGGGTGTGCAGCGAGTGCAGTAGGAAGATAGGAAGAGCAAGTCCAGTAAGCGCAGCAAGTCCAGGTTACGCAGCAAGTTCAATAAGAAGAGCAGGTGCCATAAGCACATCAAGTCCAGGCTGCGCAGAAAGTCCAAGATGTGCAAAAGTCCAGGTTGCGCAGCAAATCCAAGTTGCGCAGCAAGTCCAGTAATTGCAGCAAGTCCAAGTTGTGCAGCAATTCCAAGCGGCGTATGAAAAGATGTCATTTAAAGAAATTGTTAGCGAAGAGGCACGACGACGAAGGACGACGGAGAAGGAGCGACATCAATAGCTTCCCTTAAGCATGTTGTGCTCAGGTGAGCTAAAACCATGTGTGCTTCTTAATTCAGTACTTCACAACAAAACGTGCATGCGGCAGCGCTGTTAGGATTAAGCTGTTTTGAATTATTTTTCTAACGGTTAGACTGTTGAGATGATTACATGCATATCTGACAGAAATTGTAACACATTCAAATTGCCAACCATGCCATTTATGAAAGTACGCTGTAGATCTTTAATGCTGTGGGCCGCATTGACATTTCGTACTGAAAACCTTCCTTGATGTTTTGTTTGATATCATGTGGAATGGTTTGCTCTGTATCCAATTGTATTACGTATATTGTATTAAGATACACTGGCGATGTGAATTTTAGACATGTATACTAGTATGTACAAAAAGATACTCACATATGGATTCTATTTATATAATGGCACAAAATATTTATGTAGTCTGGCGCAACCAAAGCATATGTGCAGTTTCATACAGCATTGTTAAAAGAAAATCAAATTATTTAGAAAATATTAGGGTTTACTTAAATAATCACACGGGCATTGGGATTTTAGACACACATACTTGTATGACACATATAAATTATTATCAATGCATTCTGCATGTACTGGTATAAAGTATTTGGTTATTTAGGCGCGTAGCAAACAGAGTAACAATTTGAGATGTCATATTTTAAGAAAATATATGACAAAGTGTTACACAGGTGCGCAAACCGTTAAATACCGTATTTTGAAGACACTGCGACGTTTCGAGACAATCAGTCATTAACTGCATGGAACCCTTACGTCTTTTTATATTGAGAAAAAAAGCTATTTTTCGAGAAAAACACACTTGATCTGGTGGCCGTTATAATCATAATAGCGGTTTAAAAGCTAAGCCTAATATTTATAAATGGAATATCCGTATCATTTTTATATAGAAATCATTTCTCTGGAATACACTATTTTGTTATTCATACCAAGTAATATTTAAAAGGTATTTGCAAGGCAGAGTTATGGAAAAACCTATTGACCTTTGATCCCCAAGTGTAACTTTGACCTAAGAGCTTGTGTCCTTGGTGTTGCGCATTACACGTCGTCACATTTAGGAATATTTGTACCAAGTATTATTACCTTCCCTTGATGAATAACAGAGTTATGGACCGGACACGGAATTGCGGATTGGTGAAAAGCGCAACCCTATTATCCCGAAACTGGTTTTAAGGGACTAATAAAATGGATATGAGTTCAATCGAAAAGCATAAGAAAAGTTCTTTTCTAAAACTATACTATAATGTTATTTCTTTCATTGTCTTATATTATTAAATGGAAAAATTAGGACACAATATTGTGAAAACATACAAATATAATACGAACTGTAACAGTATATAATTTAAAAGTATAATAACATAGGTCTTATCTTGTCTGTTCTAATGAATTAATTCAATAAAAAGAAATACACTTCTAAAGAGTACCGTTCAGATAAAAGTTCTGAAATCACATGACCGATATATCGATAACACATTTAGCAGTCAAATAAAATAAACGTCTTTTGAGCTACTGATCGCATTTTGCTTTGGCCGTGTCTGGTACAGCTCGAGAGAATGCAATTTCTGTTCAGGCAAAACGCTTGCGAATGACAGGTCAGTTATTTCCTAAGTATTGTATTGGACATTCAGAGGTCATGTATTTGTAGGTGAGCGGATATGTTCCAGGCCGATTTGGCAGAAGTTGGCTTTATATAATTATTTACGTATATTTATAAGAACTGTGTACCTTGTTAATATTTTATTTTGTCAGTTTTTTTTTCTTTTGTTTTCTTTTTACAAAAGTAAAGAGTATGTCTGAGCGACAAGCTTATTTTAAAGTTTATTAGATTGCTTGTTAATAAGACATATCGGGTATGCGTACAAAACCACAGATATACCAGGAAGATAAAAAAATACTGGAATTAATACATTATGTAAATGATTGCAAATTTAATTTTAGATTTCATTTTGATTTTTATACCCCCACAAAACGAAGTTTTTTTGTTTTTTTTGGGGGGTGGGGGGGGGGGGGGGGGGGGGGGGGGGGGGTAGGTATGTAGGAGTGAGCTTTGCGGTCGGTCGGTGACCCTGAACAGTTTGACTTTGAGGTATGTAGGTCAAAGGGCAAGGTCACAGTGACTCGGAACAGTTAAACGGTTTCCAGATGATAACTTGAGAACGCTTGTGTCTAGGATCTTAAATTTTTGTACACTGGTGTAACATGATTAAATACAAGTCATGTTCGACTTTGAGGTTAGTAGGTCAAAGGTCAAGGTCACAATAACACGAAAAACGAAAAACCGTTTCCGGCTGATAACTTGAAAACGTTTGGGCCTAGGATCATGAAAATTGATAGCGAGGTTGGTTATGACCAGCAGATGACTCCTAATGATTTAAGGTCAGCAGGTCACAGTTCAAGGTCACAGTGACCCGGAACACTTAAACGGTTTTCGGACAATAACTTCACAACGGTTTGGACTAGGGTCACGAAATTTAATAGGGAGGCTGGTCATGACCAGCAGATGACCCGTAATTATTTTGGGTTCCAAAAGTCAAATATCATTTAAACCTTTTCCGGACAATAACCTGAGAACGCTTGGGCCGAGGATCATGAACCTTCATAGGGAGGTTGATCATGACCAGCAGATGACCTCTATTGATATTAGGTCAAAGGTCAAGCAAGTTCAGCTTTGACATTGGCTTAGTTCTGTGACAAGAAGCCATATTGTGGGGGTATAATTCGTCACTCCTGTGACAACTCTGTTTTTTTTTCAAAAAAGTCAGTATTTCAGTAGCACTTAGTTCACGGCAATGGTGATAAAACCTGATAAATATGGATTTGAATATGGCAAAAATTTAGCAAGAATTGAACGTACGTATTTTACAATTATTTTAATTTAAGTTATGCAGTGTTAAAACTAGAAAAATGCTCTCTAAAAGGATAGCGGATTGCATTTAAAATAATTTTTTTTTATCGCCCTCCTTAGATTGAATGCAGTTTACACAGCTAAAAAATATATATGGTTTACATGTTTGTTTCCAGTTTTAGTCTGATTGCAGATTAAGAAAACAGAAAAAAAAACCGGTTAAACAATTCATATTCTAATATGGCTTACAATGCTTTAATAATCACAACGATGTTATGTTGACGTCACGTCAACGTGAAATATAGCGCCATGTACGAATCAAGAAATAATGCTTTCAAATGTCATGAAATATTTTACTTAATAACATGTTTTAAACGAAATGTCATATTGCACAAATGTGTTGATTAATTTACATACATTCTGAGTTAGTTGTTCGTTTTGCTGAATATTTAGGAATAATTTTCACCCGAACTGAACTCTGCCGCAAGACGTATTCCGGCCCTGGCTGTATAAACAAAGACCTACCTACTATTGACGCCATGCTTGTTCCATCATATCTTATTAAAAAATTTACAATAAAAAGCATATTAGAATCGAAATAATTTATAGCAAAACAATTATACACTCGGGCGGTTATACGTCCGAAATAATTTCACTCGGACTTCGCAGGTAAACAGGTAAAAATAATTCAAATGAAATTTCCTCCTGGATAGTTTTGCTGACTCGGAATCATACGAAGTGTAAAAGTAACCATGGTTTAACGGTAGCATACATTTCCAATACTGTTCATGGACAGGCTCAATTGAATCGGATCTGCAACATTTTCATGTTAAAGTGTCGGGCGACCTATGTGTTTCCGCGTTTCCTATCCTATCCTTTCATTTTTCTTCTTTGAATTGGACGTCAATAATTTCTAAAAAATGGCTCAAAGAAATATTCCTTCAGTCATAAAATATAGTATCGGTACTCAGAATTTGTTGATACTCGGAATTTTTCTTTTCCTACCTGTGATTTGGTCTATTTGAGCTGATCTATGCAGCCATCGACAAAATAACGGGTGTTTTGAAATGCAATGTCAAGCGTTTAATCTGTATTAACGTCTTAACTAAATAATGATGATGTTCAAACTCGAGATTTCATTTTTTTTCGAGCAACATGTAAAAACAACTGACTTATATTCAAATTCTTTGTCACATTAAAGAGGATTTAGTGTTTTGTAATTTCGCATAACACTGCATGCTGTAACACCACGTCTTCATTTTGCCGTCTTCTTAATAAATATTTATCCGATCTAATTGAGAATGCCAAGACATCAGTATATCAATGACAAAATTATCTCTGGAAATATGAGTTTTAAGAAAATTAAGTTGATTACCTTTCCATTTTGTCTTTTAATACTTACAACTACAAAACCGCGAAAGATGTTTTATAGAAAATCACCATAGTGATCCTTTAGACTGTGACCGAGAAAAGGGTCCGTAGCAGCTGAGATGGGCATGCACATGTTTGAAGAATGTTTACTATTACTGTGTTTAACTGTGTTTTGACACTTTTTAGAATCATTCAATTCAAGCGTAAATTTAGTAAACGGTGTATCTATACTTACTCGGGTTGATTTGGACTAATTTTACTAGAGATGGTACCTACCAAAAACAATCTAGGGGGAACAACTCTGAATTGACCAATAAACTCAAGCCAACATAAAACATTGGTCAAAAAAAAAGAAAGAAAAATCAGATAGGTCTTTTTTCCAAAGTTGATCAGGCAGACAAACTATGACCTACATTTGTTTAAATCTCTTTGTATTCAATATACATTCACACTTTTCTCATGGCTTACACAGACAGTTATTTTATAAGCTGTAGCGAGGCCCTGATAGAAAGTGCAGTGCATGATGTAAAATAATGCATAAATTCCTTTAAAGAAATTTTACGACATTAAGAAACGTTATTAAGTTTTGATCTTTTCGCCAAAGTCGTTTATTGTTCTCAATGATGATACATTGTTTTTCACAAAATTTAAATATTAAAATGTAAAATATATATATACCCAACAATGAAAAATAACAAAAAAGTGAAATTGGTTTTACGTTTGTGTAACAAAGTAGCTAGACGGCGTATATTAATCACTTCAATGAATCATTTTGAAAGTGCGTCTTATGCTTTAGTCATTTTGAAGCTTTTCTCTAACTATTCAAGAGTACTTTGCTGCAAAAAAGTCATTGTTTGAAAAAAATACGTTTAAAAGTAATGGTTGTAAGTACAATATTTTAAGGTAGCTGATAGGTAATGCCTCTCTGCAATGTATTTTGAGCAATTCAACATTCTCTGGATGGAACTATTACGATCATTGCTTTCCATGAAAAACGAATAAATGCTGAAAAAGCATATGGCGATTACTTTATTTGATGATTTCCGTTACAGTTGAACTACCTTAAACAAACTAAAAGGTGTTTTGTTTATTGTTGTAAACAAAGTAAGAGGGTATCTACAGATATCAACATAAACTTACAACTTTAACTGTTTACACAACTTGAAAAAAAAAATTATTTGGGCCCAGCATTTGCAATGATATCAACAATTATCACCTGAATTGAGTGCATTCAAAAGTGGAAAATACTGATGGTAAAAAAGTGTAGGGGTTTGTTTACATTATAAAAAACTTTAACAAATTCTTTCAGGTAAATTTTTTGTATGGTTTTGGTAAGCTTATAACAAAGAGCATGTCATTCTCTTTCACTCAGATTTTTTTCAAGAATTTTAGACTCTTGTCTAGTCTTAGAATTTGATTTTATTAAATGACAAAGGAAGTTCAGTATAGGCTCTTTCAAAGTGTTGAAAATAGACTAACTTACACTATACTCTATTGAATTTATTTAGCTGTGGAAACTTTTGATATAGACTATAATAAGGGAAATCCAATAATCAATGAAAAACGGTCAATAAAAGAGCTGTCCATTTTGCTTCAGATATTTTGAGAAAGTCAATTTTTAAATATCAAATATTTCAGAATCTATTTTTACACGGAGAAGGGGAAAACCATAAATATATTTAGAAAATTAGTGCACTAAGCAGTCATTTCACACTGAAAAAAGTCTGTAAAGAAGAATTTGATTTTTTAAGTACATCTCTACTTATACTATTACTCATTTTCTGATGCGCTAATTAAATATCTAAACATTCTTCTGGCATTGTTTACCTCTTTTAAAATCTACCATGTAACATCTAGTGTTTTCATGGCATGTTTACTTTACTTCTAATGCTATACTTAAAAAATTAAAGCCGAGTATGTTCTATTATCAATGAAATGTTACGGTTTAGTTCCGGCTTGCTTTTGCAACCCCCACAGTATTTTTATATCTTACTTGTCTTGTACGTATGTGTCTGCGCTGCAGTGGTTTACGTTGTAGGGTAACTATGATTAAGGAACGTGCCATCCCCTTTTAAATATTCGCCCTTGTTTTACTTTTCACTTTCACACCCACCCTTTATTTTTGTCTACCCATATCCCTTCCTTTCCCATGCCTTTTGTTATATTCTACATACAATTAAAATGTACTTGGATTTTTGAAGCAACCCGTCTGTAATATTTTTCGTTACGGCTGTGTTTTTGTTTGGGACATACTTTCCGTGGCTCTTTAGCTCTTTACGGTGCTCTGTGCTTCCGTGAAATCTACCCTTACCTTTTATCATTTTGACGGGGTCATGATAGTTCGTTTTTGTTTTAAAACAACAGAAAGATTTTTTTGCGAATGTTATTGAGATTTTTTTACTTTACAGTTGCAAATATATTGGGAAGCTGTGAACAAGATATAGCATAGTATTAACTAAATGAGACTCTCTCTATATGAAAGTTGTGTATCAGTACATGTACTTCACAGGTTATTTTGAATATCAGCATAAAACAGCTGCTGACTAGCCTTTAAATAAAGCTACATGTAACTATGTATTGATTTAAGCTTGGAATACTCGATTTTCTTTCCTGTTATGTTTCGTCTTAATGATGATGTCTTTTGTTTTCCATTTCAGTACGGGTGGAAGGTGAGTCGTCTTATAGATTACACATTCTGATAGGAAAGATATTATTTAGTGATCAGTTGCATACGTTAAATATGTGTGTTCGGATTACTGCTTACTAAAAGAATCGTACAATCATGTTTCTTGCAATGCTCTGCTAAGCATACACGGAAGTAAAGGTCAGTTATATAAAGTATTTCATGAAAAAAATCTTTGAAACTGATCGCATATAATATGTTTTGTTTGTCGTACAATATACATAATGTAATGTACACTCAATAGCCACAAATAATGTGTAGGTAGTAAGACACTTTTTCTTCAGGGGTAAGTTTCCTTATTGCAAATAAAGTTTTGTATTATTTGCATGATAAGCTAAGATACGTTTTCTGGTAGTAAATTTTATACAGTTGATCTGCTAGTTTGTTTGGAAATCTTCCCAGGGTATACATTTTTCTACATTAGTATTGGACCGATTTCAAACGCAACACGCTCATAGCTCAAAATAACTCATATCGTAGTATTGGGGTTTGATACAAATGTTGTAAGAACGTTGCATTTTATGTACCTCATACTTGACAAAAATAATTATGAAGAAAGGCATATTCTCATAAAAGTATGCTTTATAACACACACTTGTTCCACTCCGTAAAACCTGTAGATTAAGATCACAATTGTATGATATGTAGAAACCGCCAGGAAGTTAATTTGCAAGAAATAATGTGTTTTTTTTACTTCACGACAGCTGGTGTTAAGTGATGAGTGGCTGCCGTAAAAAGTCGCCACGACTTTATCTCAGTATTGTTATATTTTCTGTTGATTCGGAATCATTGATTTCAACCCATTCACATAAGAAGACTGAATACTGCCTAAGCCAGTGCTAGGGGGCGTGGGCAGTGTTGTATTGTTCATTACTGCTCTGTCATAAACAGACTAAATCAAACCGAGTCTGCAATTTTCGTTGTTTGCCTTGTTCTCTGTGCTTCCGAGGGATCTACTTTTCAGATTACATTTATGTGTATAATTCAGCTTAGCGCAATGTGCTCATTTTTATAGTTATAGGCAAGCTAGCTGCACTGCTATCGCACATGAACAATTATATATAAATTTGAAGGTTTAAACCTAACAGAGGTGACAGGAAAGTTATTTCAAAGTCAACGTCCTTTAACCACCCAGTCATGCACTGCTCTAAATTTTCCCCCAATAATATAAGTTAACACCATAAAATGCACAATATTGTTTTCAGTAATTATAATAAAGTGGAATTGTATGCATTTTTCAAGCACAAATCAAGCTTAAATCGATGTGTATGTAAAAAAGATGGAGGAAATTATAGCTTTTAACCCAACATACCACACTCTTCCTTTTACCAGTACGAAATAATATGTTTCCTAATATGACTTTTCTTATTTTGACTGGGGCAGTCTTTTTAAAAATCGTCAAACTGCAAGGCGATGGCGTTTATCAAATCGTCCCCGCCTGGGGATCAAACTCCGTAGATATGCGCTTTCCCTAAGCGGGCGGGAATGTATAATGTCTGGGATCAGAATAAATAAAGTTATCGTTTATATGTATATTTTGTTTTGTTTTTGAAGCACACAAACTATTTATATCTCCAAAATATATGATTTTATTATTAAATGTACAGAAAAACCATTGTTTAATTGAATATGAATTTGATCATATTATTATATGGTACAAACGAAAAATCGTCAATTGAATGTGATGGATTATTGAAATGCGCTGCA